>NW_011479875.1:74639-74857 GCF_000754665.1 Bison bison bison
CTGCAGATGGTGACTGCAGCCATGAAATTAAAAGACACTTGCTCCTTGGAAGAACAGCTATGACCAACCGAGACAGCATATTAAGAAGCAGAGACATTACTTTGCCAACAGAGGCCCACCTAGTCAAAGCTATGGTTTTTCTAGTAGTTATGTATGGATGTGAGAGTTGGACTATAAAGAAAGCTGAATGCTGAAGAATTGATGCTTTTGAACTGTGG
>NW_011479875.1:75099-83524 GCF_000754665.1 Bison bison bison
ATATGCTATCTAGGTTGGTCATAACTTTTCTTTCAAGGAGTAAGCGTCTTTTAATTTCATGGCTGCAGTCACCATCTGCAGTGATTTTAGAGCCCCAAAAAATAAAGTCTGACACTGTTTCCACCTTAGTTCAACCTAAAACAGTCAGCTGTACAGACTCTACTTCTGGGCTCCGAAATGAACCCCAGCAGCAGCTCTGGATCTGCTTCCCCTGTCCTCCCACAGCAATCCCCACCCCTCCCTGCAGCTGCCTTGTCCTGAAGGCTAAAGAAAATTCCACATGCCTCAAGCTTTCATATGAGGTTCCCTAGAGCAGTCAAACTCACAGGGACAGAAAGTAGGATGGCAGATGTCAGGGGTTGGGGGTTGGGGAGGGAGGTTAGTGTCTAATGGGGACAGAGTTTCTGTGTGAAAACAGGAAGAAGTTCTGGAGATGGTTGGTGATGACTGGCTGCATAACAGTGTGACTGTGCCTAATGCCACTGAACTGTGTCAACTGAAAAAAAATATTCATAACCTCGGGAGTTCCCTGGTGGTCCAGTGGTTAAGAATCCACCTTGCAATGCAGGGGACACAGGTTCTATTCCTGGCTGGGGAAGGAAGATCCCACATGCCTTGGAGCAACTAAGCCCACATCGCAACTACTGAGCCTGACACTGCCAAATAAATAAATAATCTAAAAAAAAAAATACTCATAACCTAAACACTGAGAGTTATGTGTTTTATTCAGTGGGAATTCTTAGGACTTCAAGCCCCCAAGACAGGATCTCAAGTTATCCCATGAGAACTGCTCCAAGGAGGCAAGGGGAGGAGCCAGGTGACACAAGCTTTGCAACAAAGGGCAGGGAGCCTGAACATCAAAAGATTATTGTTAATTCAAGAAAACCAGGTAACCCAAGTTAAGAAATTTAGCACTTTTCTATGTATGGAAGATGCAAATGTCTGGGCTCACTGAAATCATTCATTTGATTGATTCAGATATCTGGGGCCAGTATCTTGCTTTCACATCCAGAGTTCCTCAGGGCTCACTGCAGGGAGTGGCTACAGTCTGATGGCTGCTGCTGCTGCTGCTAAGCCACTTCAGTCATGTCGGACGATGGCTGCTAGGTAGCAGGTATTCTTTCTTTCCTGGGTTCCCTCAGGGCTCACCAGCTCACCATTCACAGTGGCTGCAACTGCTGGTGACTGTGACATCTTTATTGATATGACAGGAAATAGTCCTGTCATATTTCTCAATTGTCCAGTTAAAATGTGTTTAAATTGGTAAAGTTTGTGCATCAAAGCAAATAATCAATAATCAATCTATAATAAGGAATTGTTGTTGTTCAGTCACTACGTTGTGTGCAACTCTTCTGTGACCCCATGGACTGTAGCCTGCCAGCCTCCTCTGTCCATGGGATCTCCCAGGCAAGGATACTGGAGTGAGTTGCCATTTCCTTCCCCAGGGGACCTTCTCTTCCCAATTCAGGGATCGAACCCATGTCTCCTGCAATGGCAGGTGGATCCTTTACCACTGAGCCACCAGGGAAGCCCTCTAGAAGAGAGTTTTATTCAAGCAAAACTGAGGACTACAGCCCAGGTGGCAGCCTCTCAATAGTTCCGAGGAACTGCTCTGCCGAAGCCTGGTCCTCAGTTTTACACCTTGTCAGAACAACGAACATACACCAAACACGAGAGGAGTACATCCATGAAGTAGATTACCATGTACACTGCAAGTCAGCATGACCCCGGTGATGGAAAGGGAACCTCAAGTGTGGGGGGGTTGTGGTTTGTGTTGGTTTGTGTTGATGTGGACACCACAGCACAGAACGCATCCATCCCTATCTTCAAAGCATTCTTGCTAACGGCTAAAGCACATGTGTGAGGCATGTTTGACAGGCCATGAGTCAGGCTGTTCCAGTTCACGCAGCATTCAGGCTGAATCGTGTATAAGCCCCAATGACTTCCCCATATCTCAGCTTGTGATCATCTCTCCCATCACTTGTTTTTAAATACTTTATCACAATTTAAAAAAAATTAAAACCACTACATAGAACAATGCAATTCTCCCAGCCCACCCAATCCTCCCACCACCCGACAGCCCCTGGGTCAGGTGCGGTGGGCATTGAAAGGGAGCAGAATTTCCCACCTCAAAAAGCTACTTTAGCACCCAGGGTTATTTCCTGCTGAAGGCAATGAAAACTCAGGGGATTTAAGAAAAGCTCTTGAACCCCTCCTCAAAGTTTTAGATTTACATCAGAAAGGGGGTCTATAACAGGAAGAGAGCCATTACTATAGACAGCTTTTAACCAAGAAACTTATCTACATAATAGAGCAACCTCTATTTTCCAAAATAGGTTGCCTCCCTGGGAAAAGCCCTCTTCTTTGTAACCCCAGATCCTAGCAGGCTCCTTAAGTCAGGATGTTATAGAAGCTCTAATTACCTGGCTGCCTTTTGGGTCTCAAATTTTTATGGGGCTTCTATACATATGAAATGTGAATCTGTCTCTTATCAATTTAATTGTTGAACAGCCAAAGAATTTAGGAGGGAAGAGGGAAATGTTTTGCTCCCTTGCGGCACAAATTCGACAGCCAGTGCAGGCAGCCACAGAAACCAAGTGTGGCCACATCTTTGGACCCACAAGTGGTGGCAGGCAGGTGGCTCTTTCTCTAACCAGTGAGCCCTCCACAGTCACACCCGAACCCCAGGGGCTAACCCTCTCCCACGGTGGCTGCCTCTGGAGCTTCCCCAGTGGCTCTCAATCCTTCCCGGACTCCTATGGGGTCTTGGGCTGCTTATCTTATTGTTTTCTATTATAAAAACATCAACAAGAAAAACTTGGAAATGCAGAAAATAGAAGGACAAATACATTTCCCAGAAACCACCTCCCTTCCAAAAAATAATCTTTTAGCACTCAAGGAGGAAGTCCCACTTGGATACTCTGGGGCAGCTGTCAGAAGAGTGGGGAATTGGGGTTGGGGAGGGCCTCCTGACCCTCTGCCCTGCTGGATCTAATGACATTGGAAGCCCTCCACCGCAGACCAGATGCACATCACCCTTGGCAAAGCCAGTCACCCTCCACCTATGCCCAGGGTGGCCTGGAACTCTCCACACACTCTCCTTTTGAGGCAGAAATTGTTAGACAGTATAAGACTTTGAGACCTCGATTTCTTTTATTTTTTTAATTTCAACTTTTCTCTTCTCAAGTAAGCATCTCACTCTTTGTTCCAATTGCCAGGCATTCAGAGGAATGCCTCCCTGGTCTGGAGGGTCATAAAACCTTCAAATCCAGGACAAGACAATAATTAACTGCCGTCCAGTTTATCAAGGAGAAAAACTCCAGGTAGACAATTAGCTCCTAAACATACATCTAGCCCCTAAATAATGGTCTGGGGTCTTGAGAAAGGGTTGAGGGATGTTGCTGAAATGTCTGGAAAAACTGAGAAACTGGGGGATCCAAGAAAGCTATAAAAATGACAAACTGGACACTGCGACGTTTAAACTAACTGGTCAGAAAGGACGTATATTCAGGTCACGAGCCAACCAAAAAGGTACAGATCAATACTAGTAAAGATTGAAACTGCTGCAATCCTCGCCTTTGGGGAGGTTCTTCACCCCCTCTCAATGTCTATGCTGAGGGCTTTGTATCCCTGTCTTCTAAAAATAAACTTTGCCTGTATGATTTTGCTAGTTTGCAGAATTCATTCTTCGGCTCCATGAACAGAACTTGGGTTTCACGTTTCACTTTCACGTCCTTATCTGGGTGGCCTCTCACTCCCCCTCAGATTCAGTCATCCTGGGCACCTCCAGGAAGCTGCACCACAGCCTCTTCTAGCTCCAAGCCCTGCTCAAGTTCGCAAGGAACTTGCAACCACAGCACCAGAGGGAGGCCAGCGTCCAGGATGCCCAGAGCTCCCGGCCTGGCAGACCTACAAATGGCTAAAAGGTAGAGACAACCCCCACAGCAGCCAAGCCTCCTAACAGTTGGGTTTCAGTTTCCATTCCTGTTAGGAGAGGCTTGGCTGGGGGAGAGAAGCATAGAAGCCGGCAGGAAGTGGGTGGGGGACAGAAGAAGGAAACTGGCAGTCTCATTCAATACCCAGGTCCTCAGCCCTACTGTGTGCCCCACACTGAGGGACTAGGGCCCAGCTCCTCCCCTCCCACCCCCAGTGATGTGTGAGGGGCCACCCCCAGTGACCCAGCTCTAAGGACAATGGCCCTTTTTAGCACTCACTGTGCTCACAGAGGATAAGCAGGCAGCCTAGAAGCCAACCAGCTCCCCAAAACTCTCAAAGCCTTTGCCCCTGGAACTGGCAGAGATGCCAAGCATCTTAGAGGTATGGGCTGTCCACTTTGGTAGTGACCGAGCCCTGCTAAGGGTAGGGGCTCCAGAATGACCTCTGACTGGGCTGAGGTGGATGGCTATCTTGCCTGCTCTCCCTATCTGCCTGGACATGCAAGACCCTAGAAGATGACCTGGTGTTCTCAGACGAGGCTTTTTTTCCCCTGTTATGTTGGAAAACACATTAGTTGCTCTTAGCAGCCCTTTGAAAGCCCCTCGCACAAAATTAAAGGGAGGCCAGGAGGAGTGAGCTTTCCTGTTGACTCTCCCAAAGGGGTGAGTCTCAGGAGGCACCAGGCACAGGACTTGAGACTCAAATGAAGGCCTGATTTTCTCCTGTTAATCCATCTCATGTCAATTTAATTCTTAGACAAGCCAAAAGGACCTAGAATGGAACAGGAAAACTTCTTCCCCGACGATGCTAAGGCCAACAAGACCTCAACCACAGCTTCCTTCTAGGGAACTGGCTCTGGGTCCTGAGTTCAAAATCTTTTCTCTACCAGTTGCTAGCCGCATGACTGTGAACAGTTACTTACTTCTCCTTGCTTCACTCTTGGCATTTGTAAAATGGGGATTGATGATAGCTCCTCCCTCAATATTTAGCATAGCATTGGGAAAATCACAGGTTAGCTGATTGGTATTGGTTTCATTTGCGCTTTTAGTCTCTGAGGTCCCAAAGACCCCTCCTCCCAAGACCCTCTAGTCAGGCAGATGTTCTAGTAACCAGGGGTGGGGAGCTCTGGAAGGTGGGAAATTACAACTGGATACCAAAACTTCAGCCATACCATGCCATGATTCAACATCTGGACCAGGAATTGATGATCAGGAACTGGCTGCCCACCAAGCTCCTCCCAAAGGATTAGCAACAAGAAAAAATCAATAAGAAAAGCAACAACAAAAAGTGCAACAAAAAGTGACCACGTCTCCATACCTCTTATAGCCCAAAGAGTGCATCTGTAACAGGAGCACTTTGTACAAATGCAGCCGAAACGGAACCAATTAAAAGAACTGGGCGGGGGCGGGGGTGGAGGCATCTATCTCATCCCTGATTCAAACTGCACCTTCTTCAGTTCACGCAGCAATTATTTATTGAGCACCTACTGTGTTCCAGGCAACGTATGGGAGACTTGGGATAAAGCAGTGAATAAGAGAGCAAAGGTCTCTGAAGACCCACCATGGTGTCATCCAAGTGCTACCAGGACAGATAGCCTGGGGAAGTGCAGTTCGGAGTGAAGGGGTGGGGCGAGCACAGTTTGCAACTGGGTGGTCAGAGTGGGCCTCCAGAAGAGCAGACAGCTGAGCAAAGACTGGAAGGCAGGGATAGGGGAAGCTGTGCAGCCCTCTAAGAAAAGGTGTGTTCCAGGCAGAGGGACCAGGAAGTGCAAAGGTCCTGAGGTCAGAGCATGTCTAGCGTGTACTAGGAGAGGGAGATAGTCCAATGTCCCAGGCATCAAGAGAATCAAGGACCCACCAGAGTCAGCAGGTGAGGACAACCTGACATGGTTCCTCCTTCATGCACCTATGAGCCACCCCTCATCAGGAAGGGGCCTGTGCAAGCTGCGGGGACCCCTCCCCCACCAAGGGGGCCTGGGATGCCACTTTATACAGCATCCTCTGAAATCCATTAAGATCCCTCAGCTCAGCCCAACACTTCCCATTTCCTAAGGAGAAAGGAAACTCCAAGTTCTCTCCAAGAAATGAAACTGAAATTCTTTAAAAAGTGACAGATGCTTTCAGCAAAGGACCAGATAAAACTGTATTTCTAAGGAAAGTGTTTCCTCTACAAACAGTTCTCTAGTCACAGAAGACCTGCTAGCCTGGGATGCCTGCTGGTCAAGGTCTCCACTTCTAGGGATGGAAGAGGGACTGAGCTAACTGCCCTCCCCACCACCTGCACCAGGCTCCCAGCCCCATCGGGGCCTTACCTGCTACTCCTTCGGGGGCTGCAGGAAGCAGCCTCTGTCCACACTCGCTGCAGAACTTCGGGGCTTCCTCTTTGGAGATATGCCGGCAGGAAGGACATTCCATACTTCCAGGGAGAGGAATTCCTGGGGCTGGCATGCTTCTGCCGATCTGGAAGCTAGAGTCTTGAGGCTGCCAGCTTTATACCCCGCCACCTGTCACATGACCACAGCCTTGCTTCAGTTTCATTTTCTGAGAAAGTGAAATTGCGGCAGCCCAGTTCTCCCTGCTCAATTGAAACCTAGTCTGATCACCACCCCCGAGGTTCTCCAGTCTTCCTCATCCCAACCTCCCCTTCCATGTGGCTGCAGCACCCACTTCCTTTTCTGCTGCCCCCACCAGGGCCAGGTTTGCCCCTCCCAGCCTCCTGACAGGACTCAGTGAATCTAAAAATGTCTCCAACCAGCTGAGACTGGGAGCCAGTTCAGCTGAGCCAAGTGAGTGGAGACTGGGGTTAGTGGGGGAGCAGACAGAGACTGGGGCTACCTGCTGTATGCCCCAGACAAGGGACTCAGACTCTAATTGGCTCACTGCAGAAATGCTGGCAGCAAATGGCTGAGTCAGAGCCTGCCAAAGGAACCAGCCTGCACAGGGCAGCCCAGGGCTACAGGGGATGACAGTCAGGACTCTTAATAACAGGGCCAGTGGTCAAGATTCCTAATAACAGGAATTGCCATCTACTAAGCCTACACTCTTCTTACAGACAATCTGGCCCTCTGAACACCCTGCGTGGGGGTGGCAGCAAACCATGGTCAGGGTCATGTGCAAGGTCAGGACTCAGGCTGAGAATCTCCAGCCTCCAGAGACCGCTGAGTTCATCCATGGTGAGAGTGGAGACACGTATCTTGGTTCTTGGGGCACAAAGATCCACCTGTCACCCTTTTCTGTTGGCTTCAGACCCAAGAATTCTGCTGGAACAGTGGCCCAGTTGGCTCCTTCCCCAGCTAGGAGGGCAAGCAAAGGGCCCCATCAGACAGCGACTCCCTGTCTGCCGGCCCCCTGTGGTCCCTGAGTCTCCTTCTCACTTCGTCTGACACCACCAACTTGCTCTCCCCTGACGGTGGGCTGGGTAGGGGGAGAACAGGACCAAAAGCACCAGAAGTGTGCGGTTACCCTCAGGGTCCTGATCCCCACTTCCCTTCTCCCCCTCCCAACGCCCCCTGAAACAACCACCTCTGTAGTCTGGGCGCTCTCTCACTAAAAGCTCTCGATGACTCCCCAGGGCCCAGTCCTCTCTCCTAAGGTGCATTCCCTCTGTCCAAAGCTCTGCTTCCACACAGACCAGAAAACTCACAGCAGGGATCAGAATTCCTCACTAAAGTGTCCTGTTGTTTCTCCCCAGCACCAGGGGCTTATGGGTTATGGCAGGTACCAACACTTCTCTATCCTCTCAGTTACCGGACTTTTTTCCTTCCCCCTTTTTCCAGCAACATCCTCCCAACCACCACCAAAGAAAACCAGGTGGAGGCCCCCACCTCCACTCCCCCATTCTCAGCCCTCCCTGGCTTCCCCCAGGGCCACAGCCCACTTCCAGTTGTCAAGGCCATCACGGGAGGGGCGCCAACTTGGCCTTCAGCCCCTGGCCACAGACAACTCTGATGAGTTAGACAACCCTGATAAGTCAGGAGCACCCCGAGCTCTGGACGGCCCGATTATGTGGGCAGTGATCCCGGTCTCCTAAAAGTTACTGTGAAATAAAAGATAACTGGCATTTTTCGCAACATCACTTTCCCGTTGTTGCAATTAGTGAAAGCCCAGGATTCAGTTCAGGGTAGAGCCAGAGGCCCCCGGTCTGGCGGTCCCCATCAGCTATCAGCCCCCGCCGCGCCCCCTCCCAGGTAGGGTGCTCTTGGGTTCAAAGCCGGAGTCCACCACTTCCTCGCTGGGAGTCCAACCCGAGGCTGGGCCCCTGGGAACGTCGCTGGGGCCCGGGGAAAGCGCTCGGGCCCGCCGCGCCCACCTGCTGCTCGCGGCCAGAGAGCAGGGTCAGCACTGCCCCGCGGGGCCGGGATGGACCAGGAACCCGCAGAGAAACCGAAACTTGGCGCTCGAAGAAGGAGGGGGCCGGCCCGTACGGCGGCCGGACGCGACGCATCCGGACGCAAGCGCCGCTCCCCGGCAGCGCCTCGGGCCGGGCCACC
>NW_011479875.1:83624-85150 GCF_000754665.1 Bison bison bison
CGGGAACCCTGATCCATGGGACCCTCTCGCCTCTAGGGGAATGGCATTCCGACCAGTGGGACAGCCCGTAACCAGGGTAACTTGCGCCCTGCACTCACGGGACTCGGCATCCCTCCCCGTAAACCCGCATTCCGCCCCCTGGAGACCTGCGTCCAAGGTACCCGCGCCCGGGCCCTGCAACTGTGCACCCCAGCCCGGCCCGCTAGTTCTCACCTAGGCGGCTCCCGAGCGTAGTGTGCCGCCGGTAGGCAAGGTTTCGTTTCTCTAGTCCTGGGTCCCGCCCCTCCCGCTTGGGCAGACTCTGCGGAGCTCACGTGGGTGTGGCCGGAATCCCCGGTCGAGTGGCGCCCTCCAGTGGACCCGCGGCCAGGCCGTGTTCAGTTCAGTTCAGTCCACTCCAGTCTCTCAGTTGTGTCCTTTTGCGACCCCATAGACTGCAGCACGCCAGGCCTCCCTGTCCATCGCCAACTCCCCGAGTTTACTCAACTCATGTCCATTGAGTCGGTGATGCCATCCAGCCATCTCATCCTCTGTCGTCCCCTTCTCCTCCTGCCCCCAATCCCTCCCAGCATCAGAGTCTTTTCCAATGAGTCAATAATTCTTTGCATGAGGTGGCCAAAGTACTGGAGTTTCAGCTTTAGCATCAGTCCTTCCAAAGAACACCCGGGACTAATCTCCTTTAGATTGGACTGGTTGGATCTCCTTGCAGTCCAAGGGACTCTCAAGAGTCTTTTCCAACACCACAGTTCAAAAGCATCCATTCTTCCGTGCTCAGCTTTCTTTATAGACCAACTCTCATATCCTTACATGACTACTGGAAAAATCATAGCTTTGACTAGGCAGACCTTTGTTGGCAAAGTAAAGTCTCTGCTTTTAAATATGCTGTCTAGGTTGATCATAACTTTTCTTCCAAGGAGCAAGCATCTTTTAATTTCATGGCTGCAGTCACCATCCGCTGTGATTTTAGAGCCCCCCGAAAATAAAGTATGTCACTGTTTCCACAGTCTCCCCATCTATTTGCCATGAAGTGATGGGACCAGATGCCATGATCTTAGTTATCTGAATGTTGAGTTTTAAGCTAACATTTTCACTCTCCTCTTTCGCTTTCATCAAGAGGCTCTTGAGTTCTTCTTCGCTTTCTGCCATAAGCGTGGTGTCATCTGCATATCTCAGATTTCTCACAGTACGTGAACCGTGAACTTCTAGATGTTCAAGCTGGATTTAGAAAAGGCAGAGGAATCAGAGATCAAATTGCCAACATCCGCTGGATCATGAAAAAAGCAAGAGAGTTCCAGAAAAACATCTACTTCTGCTTTATTGACTATGCCAAAGCCTTTGACTGTATGGACCACAACAAACTCTGGAAAATTCTTAAAGAGATGGGAATACTAGACCACCTGACCTGCCTCTTGAGAAGTCTGTATGCAGGTCAGGAAGCAACAGTTAGCACTGGACATGGAATAACAGACTGGTTCCAAATAGGGAAAGGAGTATGTCAAGGCTGTATATTGTCACCCTGCTTCCTG
>NW_011479875.1:85667-85773 GCF_000754665.1 Bison bison bison
CAAAAAAAAAAAAAAAAATAGAGGAAAACAACACAATGGGAAAGACTAGAGATCTCTTCAAGAAAAGTAGAGATACCAAGGGAAATTTTCATGCCAAGACGGGCAC
>NW_011479875.1:86035-100847 GCF_000754665.1 Bison bison bison
AGTTCAGTTCAGTTCATTTGCTCAGTCGTGTCCGACTCTTTGCGACCCCATGAATTGCAGCACACCAGGCCTCCCTGTCCATCACCAACTCCTGGAGTTTGTAGGGAGCCGCGTTAGGCATTACTGACAAAATGAAGGCACGGTCCCCAGCCCCCTCTCCTCATTCCGCAGGCATGGATCCTGGGATGAAGGAGTTAGGCCTTGTAATTCTGACTTGTCTTTTCCTCTCCTCGGCTGAGTTGACTGAAAAGGAATATTAAGGTGCTTATTGTTCTTGAGAGGAGCATGAGAAGGCAAAAAGCCTTCTGCAGTTGTGCTCAGAAAATAATTCATAAAGTTAATCATTGACATTTGTTCAAGGACTTTTACAAAAGAGTGTTCGAGGATGAGCACATAGGCCGTAGCTTGAGGCCATGGGAGGGATTGATATCTGAAGTCTATTTGTGAGGAGAATGTTTATGGCAAAGGAGTTTACTGAATTTAGGGCTTAGAAAAAATTATAATAGTTAGAAGTTAAAGATTTAAGGAATGTTGTAAAGTTAGCATATTTTACTATAGCTTATAGAAGTTAGTGATGGACAGGAAGGCCTGGCGTGCTGCAGTTCATGGGGTCGCAAAGAGTCGGACACGACTGAACAACTGAACTGAACTGAACTGATAGAAGTTAGGAATTTTTAGAGACACTATAGCTAGAAGCCTTTTTAAGAGATAGTGAGCTCAGGATGTTAGGGGCAAACAGGATTTAGGAAGATAAGTAGTAAACTGAGGAATATAGCATGAGTTACAATGTAATCACAAGTTAACTATAGGACACATTAGAAGAAGTAGATAATAGATGATAAGGCTGATCCGGAGAGAATCACTAAAGCAGGAACTCTGTTTGAAGAACAACAATGATTTATGGAGATATTAAATCTGGTAGGGGGGAACTGAAAATGTCAAACCTCTGGCCTAATGTTTCTGTAAAAGTATAAAAGAGAATCTTAAACTTGGAATAAACAAGCAGTCCATAGAAAAATGAGAGGCTGTCTCACTGGCCGACACCGTCATCTCTTCAGGTTGAATCCCTGGTTGCTGGAGTTGGACTCCGGCAAGTAGCGCCCAGAACAGGGGACACTGAAGAGGAAGTAATCTGGGAATGTAACGCGGGACGGTTAGGATTGTACCTGTGGGTGGCCGGCACCCCTCTGCAGTTTAGGCAGGGTGAGGAGGGTACAGAATCAGTAAGAATATTCTCTAGAAGAATGGGTTTCTCTGCATCTAAGAATAGACAAATGTTTATTGAAATATTACTTCATATGTTAGCCCATAGAGGCGTTAAAGTAAGCACAGGAAGACTGTCTAAATTTCTACGTTTGTTTTATACTTTGCATGGGCCAGAAATGGTTCGTGTAGATGCTTTTGCTCTGTGGAATATGATTAGAAATGTCCTGGACCCTCGTCATGAGGCTGTTAGATAGCCTATGGGGGAGGCTATAGCGGTGGATGGTGGGTCTCCACCTTCTGCGTAGGTCATATTTTCTGCCATTGACAAAGAAAAAGAGGGAGACTGTGCTCTACCTCCTGAGGAAGTAGAGGGTTTACAGGACGCTGCGGCCAGGGGCCCTGGCGAGCCCCCTCCCCGTCTACGCAAAGCTTTAAAAATTTATCCACCACTTTCTTATTTAAGGCGACCACTGCCACCTCCACTTGTGCTTCCCAGGGCCCAGGAGTTCCCCATTTTGCCTCCAAAGCCTCCCAGAGCATTGCCTAAGGCTTAGAAAGATAAAGAGTTTTTTTTTTTTTTTTTAAACAAAGGAGCTTTTAAAGCAGTCGCATGCACAATATACAGAGCCTGCTCCTTGGAAAAAAGCCCCTCGGGGGGCCTCACCCAGGCTAAAAAAAAAAAGATTAATCGTAATGGAAACGATTCTACAAATAAAAAATGTTTCTCTTGTGGCCAAATGGGGCATTTTTGCCGGCAATGTCCTGCCAAGCAGGGACAACAAGCCATGCCAATCAACCCCAGGTAGCGCAGGACTGGACCTCAGTTCCACCACCACAACAATATTAACCCCTGACCGGTTACTCCGATTCTAATGGGAGTGGCTGGCCCCCTAACTGAGGGCATTGTAGGACTTGTGCTGGGGCGTAGCTCGCTTTCTTTTCAAGGAATTTCGGTGGTGCCTGGTGTAGTAGATTCTGATTATACTGGGGAAATTAAAGTTTTGATCTCGCTGCCTACTAAAACTGTGCAAATTAATAAAGGTCAAAGAATAACACAGCTTTTGCTTTTACCTTATTATCAGACAGGAGAAACCTTGACTTCTCAAGCTAGGGGCCCCAGAGGATTCGGATCTAGTGATCTGGCTTTTTGCGTGCAGGAAATTACAGCTTCTAGGCCTTTAAAAGATCTTTTAATTCAAGGAAATAAAATGTCAGGGCTGTTAGATACTGGAGCAGATGTCTCTTGCATTGCTGGAAAAGATTGACCCTCGTCCTGGCCAACATGCTTGACCAGTGCCGGCCGGGTAGGTATAGGGTCAGTGCCTTCGGTTGCTAAGAGCTCACAAATTTTGACATCGTCAGATGAGAAGGGGGCACAAGACACTTTCTGTCCATATATGATTCCTTCACTACCTTTTTCTTTATGGGGGAGAGATATATTATCTCAGATGGGAATGCTTTTATATAGCCCGGATGAAAAGGTTACTAATCAAATGCTGCAAATGAGGTATAATCCTGATAAGGGGCTTGGTAAAGATCAGCAGAAAATTGTTTCTCCATTAGAGGCGGTTCCTAACAAAAATACAGAAGGTCTGGGATATTCAAATTTATCCTAGATGCTGTTGCTCTTGCTGCCGACCCTATTACCTGGAAATCTGATGATCTGGTATGGGTGGAACAATGGCCTTTAACAGCTGAAAAGTTACAGGCAGCTGAGGATTTAGTTATGGAACAACTGGCAGCTGGCCATATAGAGCCTTCTAAAAGCCCCTGGAATACTCCTATTTTTGTTATTAAGAAAAAATCAGGAAAATGCAGATTGTTACAAGATTTGAGGGCTACTAACGCAACTATGGAAGACATGAGGGCCCTCCAGCCAGGCCTCCCTTCCCCAGTGGCTGTGCCTTTTCAGTATAATGTGATAGTTATAGATCTACAGGATTGTTGCTTTACCATTCCCCTGGCTGATCAGGATTATAAATGGCTTGCTTTCAGTCTCCCTTCAGCTAATTTTAAACAGCCCTATAGAAGGTTTCAATGGAAGGTTTTGCCTCAGGGAATGAAAAATAGCCCTACCCTGTGTCAGAAATTTGTAGACCAAGTTGTGCAAAATGTTAGAGGAAAGTATAAAGATCTATATTTGATACATTATATGGATGATATTTTGGCAGCTTATAAGGATAGAGCCTTGTTGCAACAAATTTTATCTGAATTGATTGAGGCCTTGGAAAGCTGGGGTTTAAAGACAGCTCCAGATAAGATACAAGTAAATCCTCCTTTTTCTTATTTAGGGAGGGTATTAAATACCCATACCGTGAGTCATGCCCCTTTGCAGCTGCGGAGAGATCGTTTACTAACTTTAAATGATTTCCAAAAATTATTAGGGGATATTAATTGGATACGCCCACATTTAAAACTGACCACTGCAGATTTAAAGCCTCTGTTTAATTGCTTCAAAAGCAATCCTTATCCTAGTTCTAAGAGAGAATTGACTAGTGAGGCCGAATCGGCTCTTGTTAAAGTGGATAAGGCCTTAAATGATCAGTTAATTAGGATTAATATTACCAGAGGATGGGATTTAATTATTCTTGCCACAGAGCATACACCTACAGGGTGCTTGTGGCAAGAAGGCTCATTGGAATGGCTCCATCTACCAGTGACCCCAAGAAAAATAGTTTTATCTTATCCCAGCTTGGTGGCACAATTAATTATAAAAGGTAGAAAAAGAAGTGTGGAACTTAAAAAAAGTTTGAGATGGCTGGATGGCATCATCAACTCGATGGACATGAGTTTGATTAAACTCCGGGAGTTGGTGATGGACAGGGAGGCCTGGCGTGCGGCGATTCATGGGGTCGCAAAGAGTCGGACACGACTGAGCGACTGAACTGAACTGAACTGATGACTACAATCAGTTCTGCCTGAAAGTAACTGTTTTCCAACCTTGACCTGCTAATTGCCCAACAAAACAGTACATCTTACTGATGGAAATGTTTCTCTTAAGTTATGTTAATGTATCTTGTTTGCAAGTCTGTTTTCCTTCAAGAGGTATATAGTATATCTCTCCCAGAGACATTCACCTCCAGAAAGGATTCCCGTTGTGCAGATATGGGTGTTGTAGAACTCTCTCAGCCTTGAGGTGTTTCTTCTATCTGTGATCAACAGCTTGCTAACAAGTATAAGATGCCTTGCTAAAAACTGTTAAAGGGATATTCTCCTGCCCCTTTCTGATGTCTGTCAGAAGCTTCCTCTGTCTCTTTTATGCTTTATTAAAACTTTGCTACACAAAAGCTTCAAGTGGTCAAGCCTTGTCTCTGGCCTCAGATCAAAATCTTCTCCTCTGGAAGCCAAGAATCCTAGGGCTGTTACGGCTCAGAGCCACAACCTACCATGAGCACCCACCTGAGAACTTTTGTGAGGGTCCACACAGGCCCATGTGATGCTACAAATGTCATTTAGGATGAGCATCACTATTTTATTAAAAGGCCCCGGGTTAATGCATATATATGGAATCTAGAAAAGTGATTCTGATGAACCTATTTGCAGGGTAGGAATAGAGATATTGGAAGGACTGATGCTGAAGCTGAAACTCCAATACTTTGGCCACCTGATGTGAAGAGCTGACTCATTTGAAAAGACCCTGATGCTGGGAAAGATTGAAGGCAGGAGGAGTAGGGGATGACAGAAGATGAGATGGTTGGGTGGCATCCCTGACTCAACGGACATGAGTTTGGGTAAACTCTGGGAGTTGGTGATGGACAGGGAGGCCTGGCGTGCTGCAGTTCATGGGGTTGCAAAGAGTCGGACACAACTGAGCGACTGAACTGAGCTGAATAGAGACACAAGAGAATGGACTTGTGAACACAGGGACGTAAGGAGAGAGTGGGATGAATTGAGACAGTAGCATTGAAAATATATATATTACCAAGTGTAAAATAGATAGCTATAGAACACAGGGCGCTCAGCCTGGTGCTCTGTGAGGACAGAGATGGGTAAGATGGAGGTGGAGGCTGGGAGGGAGGCTCGAGAGGGAGGGGAAATGTGTATACTTACAGCCAATTCACATTGTTGTGAGGCAGAAACCAACACAGCATTGTAAAGCACTTGTCCTCTAATTAAAATTTTAAAAAAATTAATTTAAAAAAAGAGGCTCAGGGCTCCCACTCATCTTCTCCTTTCCCACACCCACCAGACACTGTCCTTCCTCTGGGCTGAGAACAGCAAGCTCTGTCCTTTCTGGGGTTCCCCTCCTGCAGTGCCTGCCTCTTGGAAGGTTGGCTTCTCCCGGCCATTGAACCCCAGCATCTTTGTCTGAGCTCAGGCTGTGCTTAAGGATTTGGGGGAGCTTGGTTGGGCTTGTTAGTATGGGGACCTGTGAACCCTGCCAGTGCCCATATCAGAATCCTAGGCCAGCCCCAAGGTGATCCAGGGTGTTGCTAAAGGACCAACAGAGTGGGCTTCACTGTCAGGATACCACACCAGGTGAGGTCAGAAGGAACACATCATGTGGCCTGAGAAAACACATTTACCTGCCAGATCTAAGACCCTTACACAACATATAGAGTGACCAAAAATATAAGAAAATAAAACCCAACACAGCCTTAAGGAATTTTAATTCTTCCAGTGAAAGACCAAGCCCACAAAGGAGGTGTCTTTATGCCATTTGAAAGCCCTCAGAGTCATCTTCCCTCCACCTTCTTCTCCATGTCCTTGTCCATTCCTTACAGGAACCATGAAACAGGAAAGGGATTTTTAAAAATCCATCCTTAGAGAAATGGGGGAGGGGTGGTCCACTGTTGTGCCTTCAGTTTAGTTTGTGGTTCAAGATAAATGTGGGACAAGCCAGCTGGCGTGTCAGGTCACCTCCTCTAACAAGTCTTCCTTCAGCCTGGACAGTCCAGTGTTAGCCTGGCTGCTCAGGGCGCTCCCAGGCATGGAGTTCAGAGTGACATCAGAGCACTAATCTCTCCGACAGAGGAAGCCACTTATAGCAGGAGGCCTCGGCTTCCAACTTTCTGAGAAGTCAGCATGCGGCATGGTCAGTGTGGACATTCTGTCTTGCTGGTGTTCCAAAGTAGATCGAGGTTCTGGACACTGGACACGTCCAGGTGCTGAGGACCTAGTGGGAAGTGGCCCTGTCAATGTGTCAGCTAAACCAGAACAATGGTTAACAACCCAAAGAACCAAGTCAAAACACACAAACTGAATCTAATGAAGACAGAAAAGATGGAAAAGCCAGGTGTTAGGAGACCATCTTGAATACTCACAGAGAAAACCCCTCACATTCCCTAGTCTGTATCAAGGCGATAAACGTAGGCATTGAAACATGCACAGAATTTTTTTTTTGGCTGCATTGGGTCTTAGTTGGGGTGTGTGGTCTCAGTTGCAGTGGGTGGGCTTAGTTGCCCTGAGGCATGTGGGATTTTAGTTCCCTGACCAGTGATCAAACCCATGTCCCCTGCATTGGAAGGCAGATTCTTAATTATTTCTTTGGGAGGCTGATTCTCAACCACTGGATCACCAGGGAAATCCTGTACAGTTTTTAAAAATAAAAAAAAATATATAACATTAAACAATGTACAATATATGATTTAACGAAATCTGAAAATAAGATTGTTGTTTAGTCGCTAAGCCATGTCCAACTCTTTTGTGACCCCCCAGACTGTAGCCTGCCAAGCTCCTCTGTCCATGGGATTTCCCAAGCAAGACTATTGAAGTGGGTTGCCATTTCCTTTTCCGGGGGATCTTCCTGATACAGGAATTGAACCCATATCTTCTGCACTGGCAAGTGGATTCTTTACCACTGAACCACCAGGGAAGCCCAGAAAATCAGAAAATAACAGAATATGAGAACAGTGGTAGGTGCAGTTTATTCTGTGGGGCTGAGGTAGGCACAGACAGAGATCAACTGGGTGGAAGCGGATGGTGGGGTGGTAGGATGAAGGAAGAAGGGGACGAGGAAGCCAGAGTACTTGATGAATAGTTTCAGATGGCATCACCTCCCACTTTGTCCCTAAAAGATGGTGCTCTGGACATTGCTGGCTTCAGTCTGGACATCTCCTTTAGGTCCAGTGTTCACAAAGGGACTGGCTCCTCCACATAGAAGCTCTGCTTGTGGAAAGTCTGCTGGTCATTATTCCCCAAGTCAGCTGCATGACAGGGGAGCCCCTGGACTTAGCCCCACAGCCCACCTGGCAAAAACCCAGTATAGAGTATCTTCCTGATCCCTTAGATATTAGATCATTTGAAATTTCCTCAATCTTATTGTAACCACCAGCATTTGTAGAATGGATTTGGTTGGGCCACAAACATACTTTGGGGCTGGTCTTGCTCCTTGCCTGCTTATCTGATAATCCTGGGTTCGTCTGTAGGCAGGATGCTCTCCAGGGCACAGTTTGCTGGGAGGGTAAGTGTGGTAAGAGACTGGACCAAGGGACCTTGTGGGGGAAGGTAGGCCAGGGACGTGGTTCTGCCCTGCTGGGCCGCACAGCTCCATGGCCCTACTCCAGAAAAGAACGTCCAGACATCTCAAAGCAGGGCCTGTGTGACCGAGCAGGCTGAACATAATGCCCACAGTAAATCTAGAGCCGTGCAGAACAACAGGGGCTTGTATTTCCTGGTTTCGTTTTGCATCTATTTCCCAGCCTGCCTTCAGATCTTCCTTTCAGCTGTTTTTCCTCATGGAAAGACAGGAGTGAGATCTGCAGTTAAGTTTCTCATGAAACAGGCTTTGGAGTTCTGCTTGGTTAAGGCAAAGTTTGACTGATGAAAGTCAGTTTTCTGGGCCTGGGTATTCTTGCCTGAGGATCATGTTCTTTGGACCCCATGGAGTAAGAGCTGTCCCAGGGTCAGGTGTTTCCCAAGTTAAAACATTGAGGCCCAAAAATTTGGTCCTGGTTCAGCACCAAATTAGTTCACCCACCTTGGGCTGGCAGGCCTGCCCAGACAGAAGAACAGCCTGTAAGGAACTGTGGTTCCTTTCTTATTTAGGGAGGCAGGAGGGGCAGAAGTAAGACATACATAACGAAATAACTTCATGGCTCCCATGATGGCACCTCCCTGTACCTGTGTCTCTGTCTTCTCTTCTTATTAGGATGCCACTCAAGTCCCATATGACATCATCTGAACTTAGTTAATTACATCAGCAAAAATCCTATTTCCAAAGAAGGTCACAGTCATGGGTGCTTATGATCAAGAATGTAACTCTTTGTAGGGGACACAATTCAGTCCCCTACAGGCACCAGCTCCACGGGCTTTGCCAGAAGTCTCTAGAAGATTCAGCCATCAGCACTGCACAAAGATTCAAAGATTTAGATGCACTTGGGTCCTTTCAGAGGATTAAAATTATTTTAAAAGGGGAGGGGAAGGATAACAGGCTGTTTGCCAACATCAGCAGCAGAATTTACAAAGGTAGATAAATTGATGCAAAACATATTTTATAAAAATAATCATACTTTAGGCAGCCAAGGGTTTGCTATTCACCCCTGGGTTAGCCCAGGTTAGCTCTGCTCCAGGTTGACTTGATCTGTTTTTTTTTTTCCCCCTCTCTGGGAGGCCTACAGGATTCTAGTTTGCTGACCAGGGATTGAACCCAGGCCATGGCAATGAAAGCATCAAGTCCTAAGCACTGGACTGCCAGGGAATTCCCAGGTAGACTTTATCTCAAAAAAGATGAAGGTCCCTGCCCCACTCCAGCACTAATGGGGAAGCCCACTGCTCCCCACCCCTATCAGCTCACAGAGCATTGCCAGGAGCCACCACGGGAGATCCCACCCATGACAAAGGTCATGCGGAGAAGACCTGACAGGCAAAGGCGGATCAGGACTCGAGGGATTCCCTGGACCTGCTCCAGCATCTACCCTGAAACCAAAATCTGTCTGTCTACTGTTTACTATACTATGCCTTTCAACCGCTCTTCTGATATTAGCAGGGGGCTCTCCCTGACCACCTTTCTCTGGAGAAAATCAACTTAGGGCTCTAAGTTGATAAGTCGCCTGGGCATGAAAGGAATATTTCTATCCTAACCCCTCTGTTGACATTCTAGCTCGCTTGACAGGTTTTTCCTTACTCTTACAACTAACGCACATGATTGTTCACAACTTCCCAACCATGAAAGGCACGGGAAGCCTAAGCATTCTAAAAGTCCTAATGAGCATAGAGCCCTTTGAGGGATGAAAAATTATTAGAATAGATAGTACTGGTAAAGGGCTTCATTATTGGGCCAATGCTTGCTGCCAAGTTCCCATATCCCTTATCCATTGTGCACCTGGGAGTACATTAGTTAATGTAGTTGGAATGTAAAAAAAAACAAGTAGTAGCCTTGGTATTAACCACATCAGACCTTTGAGCTAATAAGTTCTTTCTTTGTTGTGACCCACTGCACCTTTGCTCCGTGAGAATGTAACTCTGTTTAGTACTTTCTGAGGCTGACACAGATTAGAAATATAAAGAAAAAACACTTCAAGGGAAAACAAGTTTTCTGGTTGATCAACCTTTAACAAAAAAGGTCATATAATGTCAACGGGCCTCCAGGCCAGAAGATAATGTACATAGCATAAGACCCTTGTTTATGGAAAGGCACACAGAAAAAAAATCCCAGTTTCGATAAGGGCAAAGCTACTGGAGTGTTTGGGCTGACTCTGCATGACCTTGCATCTTTCATTTCCCTCTATGTACAAGTCAGGGTATAAAAGCTCCTTTTGAAAATAAAGTTACGGGCCTCGCTCACCGAAGCTTGGCCTCCCCGTGTCATTCATTTGCTGATGCTGTTCATCTTGAGGGTATCCCTGGACTCTGCTGAGGCTGGTCCCCAGCAGAGCACCCTCAGCCTCCCCTGCCCACTGGGTGTGGGGCCTGCAGGGATGTGGCTGCAGAGCCCTCAGCTGCCACTTTTGGGTCTGGTGGCACCGAGAGCATTGCTCCTGGACACCATGAGGCTATAGACTGGGCATGACAGACCAATCACACCAGATCCCCAGCATCATTTCGTTTTTGAGTAAATGGATTACTGGGGCATGGGCAAGACGTGATTGCTGGCATTGCAGCCTGAGTCCTAAACCATGCCCCTTCTTCCTCCTGTCCAACCTCTTTCCATCATCAGAGTTTTGCATCAAGTAGCTTCCTCCCAGGGCCACGTCCCCTAAGACTCAATTCTTAGTAAAACCAGACCTTGAGGGTGAGCTGTCTGACCTGCATTAGACACTCAGTTCATGTGGGAGAGAGAGTGAGGACAGAGGAGGGTGGAGCAAATAGAATTCGAGGAGGTTCAAGGCATGACAGCAGCAACTGCTTCTTAAATGCATACTACATATACACCCCAGGTCTCCACTGTCCTCTTCAAATTAATCTGTGCAACAGTCTACGGCCATGACACCCTGAATGTGCCGGATCTCATTTCCTCTGTGCCCTTTTGAAAACTGAGTCAGAGAGAGTAGACCATTTATTTACCAATCATCATGCGTTGAGAAATCAGGACAGCCTGGACTCAAACACAGTTCTCTCTGAGCCCGCCATACCAACTGCCTCCTCGGCTGTGACTTTTAGAGTTTTTTTCTATTGTTTCCAGAGTTTCCATAGAAACAAACACAAGCACAGGCTCTGAACAACCTGAGGCTTCCTAACCACTGTATTTTATTTTTATGTATTTATTCTTTTACCTTTGCCAGGGCACAGCATGCGGGACCTTAGTCCCTGATCAGGAATTGAACCCATGCCCCCTCCAGTGGAAGCACAGCATCTTAACCACTGGACCACTAGGGAAGTCCCTTCCTAACCATTTTAGATTTGAACATTCTAAACTCACATCATCTGACACAGCAGCCAAGAGACAGGTCGCTCTGAGCTCTCCACATGTAGCTGGTCTGAGTTGAGATGTGAGTATACTGCTCATGCTGGATTTCAGAGTTTAGTATGAGAAAAGTAATGCAAAATACTTCACTGATAAGTTTTACATGGATTTCGTGTTGAAAATATTTATTTTAGATATTATGTTAAATAAAAAGATATGCTAATTTCACCTGTTTGTTTTTACATTCTTTTTTTTGTTTGTTTGTTTTTACATTCTTTAAGACTATTACTTGAGACGTTAAAATGTCACATTGGGACTGCATCGTCTGTTGGACAGTGCTGCTCTACATCACCATCATCTGTGTAGTCAGGGCTCCACCAGCTGCTGTAACAGCAGACAGTCAGAGCTTACTTCTGGCCCATGTAACAGTGCTGGCCAGGGCTCAGCTCAGGAGGACCCCTCCTTCACTCCACTGACTGAAACTCTGCCATTCACAATATGTGGCTTCACAGGCCTTTCTTTGCAGCTGTGGAGCCCCTCCAAAGGCCCTGATGGGATCTGAAAGTTACACTGAAAACCACAGATCTGCAGGAGAAAAGCATGTGTATACATTTTACTGAATTTCTACATGTACAAGGGACCTTTCATTGGAGAATAGAAACCTGAAGAAGTGACCAGAGCAGGAAGCTTTATATATTTAAGAAAAAGAAACAATGAATTTTTTAAGGCAGAGATTGTTTGGGCTGTGGGAAGTAAATGATGAAACCAGATCAAGGTTTGCTTATACAGCCTTCTCAGCCCTAAAAGCCCTGCCTCTGGTGATAAGAATTTCCCTCTCCCTCCTGGTACAAGGAGGGGACATTTCACCTGGGAGAATGGGAACGAAAAATGGGAGGAGCGGGGCATCTCTGATGGCTCAGCAGGTCAAGAATCCACTTGTCAATACAGGATCCACAGGAGGCGCAGTTTCAATTCCTGGGTCAGGAAGATCCACTGGAGGAGGAAATGGCAACCTACTCCAGTATTCTTGCCTGGAAAATCCCATGGACAGAGGACCCTGGTGAGCTCTAGTCAAAAAAAGGGTCGCAAAGAATCGGACACGACTGAGTGACTAAGCACACACTTTGGAGAAGCAGGAATGACCTTGCTTCTTTCGCTGTTGTCTCCAGTTTCTCCAGCTCAAGATCAACAGGGCAAAGTGCCATTCTGGGGGGTAGTGTGTCCTGAATGCCATCACCAAGCATCTTCCGTTTACATGATACCTTGACCTCAGTTTCAGTGACTCTTTTTGAGGACAGGACACAGTCCTTAGTGGGTCCAGACTCAAATTTGACTCAGTGGATCTTGGTGAGCAGAAGGACAAACAAGGGCAACTTGTAGAGCACTGACCCCTGCTTGTCCATTGAGTGAATGGTGATTCCATTCTCTTTGTGCCAGATGTTGTGCGAGATGATGGGGTTGCAACTTCCTGATGGTAGAACTGCAGTTGTGTTAAGTACTGGCCTGAAAATAATATGGGAGCCTGCTTAAACTGGTAGTAAGAGGAGACCTGAGGGGTGAGTATGAGAGCGTTTCAGGCAAAGAAACAGCACATGTAAAGGACTGAGGCAGGAAAGAGGTCGGTTTATTTGATGTACTGAAAGGCGGCCAGCTAGGCTGAGGTGTAGCAATTTAACCAGTGGTCCATGTTCTACCAGGGGAATTCGGAGAAGCATCTAGTAAGTAGTCTGAATATAGACCTTAAGAGGAAAATATGGGAGACCAGAACTGGAGTCTGAGTTTTGGGAAAGGCTTCATATGGCATTGACCACTGGTGGGTCTGGAGATGTAAGTTTTCAGCTGGGAGAGGGGATGAGGACTGTTTCCTGAGCACTCACAGCAGACCAGGCACTGTGTTGTGATTTACCCACACCCTCTTATTTCTCACCACAGCACTGTATTTTACAGATGGGGAAATTGAGGGGTAAAGAGGTCAGTGGCTTTCCCAAAGTCAGAGAGACGGGAGGCCAGACTTTACTCTGGGGTCTACCTGGGCTATACTCTTGTCATGTTACAGAGCAGACAGGATGCAGAGGGCTTTCAATCCAGTAATCCAGAGCCATTCACTGGCCTGCGGAGGCAGAGACAGTTTTTGGGTGCTGAGGAGAGAGCAGTGGTCTGGATGGAGGTTCTGATGTGTTTCATGGTACAGGCGTGGTGATGAGGAGGGAATGCTGGGGAAAGTGGGACACCCCATGTGGGTCTCAGTATAAAAGAAGGGGAGCAGGGTTAAAGGCAGGCCTTTATAGGATATTCAGTCACAGGGGTGGTGTCCATGTGCTCCCACTGGGTGCTTTCCTCTCCAGTTTCTCTCTGCTGTTGCCCCAGATGGCTTCCTGAAATAATCCAAGCTCCTCAGAAGGAAGCACAGCCCTGCTGTCCTCAGAATACACTTCAGTCTGATGAGGTGTGAATCTTGTCAGCATTTACTTTCTTGGGTGAAGACATATTCCTGGTGTTTTTCCAGTTGGAAATGGGATTCATAATGTTTGAGCATGGGATTAATTAGTGATCAGAGAGCTTAGAAAAGACAGAAAGCTATATAGATGCTAATAATGGCATGGATGGATTGTTATTCAACTCAAGGCCTCAGGGGCTCTTCTCTTATCTCCACCTCTAGTGTGTCTTCAGGCCCAGCTGATACACCAACCTTATACTTGGCACCAATGCATTAAGTCAGATGTAGCAGTGCCCTTGGTCTTCCCTGGTTGCTCAGCAGTAAAGAATCTGCCTGCCAATGCTGAAGACACAGTTTCAGTCCCTGGATTGGGAAGATCCCTTGGAGAAGGAAATGGCAACCCACTCCAGTATTCTTGCCTGGGAAATCCCATGGACAGAGGAGCCTGGTGGGCTACAGTCCATGGGGCCACAAAGAATCAGACACAACTTAGTCATTAAAGAACCGTAACAGAAGCAAGCAGTGCTCTTGTGCAGAGCTGGACATGGGTAGCTTTACCTACTTAACCCTACCCTTTCTTCACAGTGATTGCTTCTGTGTTGCCATTGCCTGAAGCTAGGAGTAACTGATTGGGACAGAAATGGTATGGACCTAACAGAAGAAGAAGATATTAAGAAGAGGTGGCAAGAATACACAGAAGAACTGTACAAAAAAGATCTTCACGACCAAGATAATCACGATGGTGTGATCACTGACCTAGAGCCAAACATCCTGGAGTGTGAAGTCAAGTGGGCCTTAGAAAGCATCACTACAAACAAAGCTAGTGGAGGTGATGGAATTCCAGTTGAGCTATTTCAAATCCTGAAAGATGATGCTGTGAAAGTGCTGCACTCAATATGCCAGCAAATTTGGAAAACTCAGCAGTGGCCACAGAACTGGAAAAGGTCAGTTTTCATTCCAATCCCAAAGAAAGGCAATGCCAAAGAATGTTCAAACTACCACACGATTGCACTTATCTCACACGCTAGTAAAGTAATGCTCAAAATTCTCCAAGGCTTCAGTAATATGTGAACCGTGAACTTCCAGATATTCAAGCTGGTTTTAGAAAAGGCAGAGGAACCAGAGATCAAATTGCCAACATCCACTGGATCATGGAAAAAGCAAGAGAAAGAGAGTTCCAGCTTCAGCAATTTTGGGACAGATTAAAAGTCCTAGAACTCTGAAAAAAAAAAAAAAAGAAATACATCTACTTCTGCTTTATTGACTATGCCAAAGCCTTTGACTGTGTGGATCACAATAAACTGTGGAAAATTCTGAAAGAGATGGGAATACCAGACCACCTGACCTGCCTCTTGAGAAACCTATATGCAGGTCAGGAAGCAACA
>NW_011479875.1:100947-118758 GCF_000754665.1 Bison bison bison
AAGGCTGTACATTGTCACCCTGCTTATTTAACTTATATGCAGAGTACATCATGAGAAATGCAGGGCTGGAAGAAGCACAAGCTGGAATCAAGATTGCCGGGAGAAATATCAATAACCTCAGATATGCAGATGACACCACCCTTATGGCAGAAAGTGAAGAGGAACTGAAAAGCCTCTTGATGAAAGTGAAACAGGAGAGTGAAAAAGTTGGCTTAAAGCTCAACATTCAGATAACTAAGATCATGGCATCCAGTCCCATCACTTCATGGGAAATAGATGGGGAAACAGTGGAAACAGTGTCAGACTTTATTTTTCTGGGCTCCAAAATCACTGCAGATGGTGACTGCAGCCATGATTTTAAAAGACGCTTACTCCTTGGAAGGAAAGTTATGACCAACAAACTTAGCATATTAAAAAGCAGAGACATTACTTTGCCAACAAAGGTCCATTTGGTCAAAGCTATGGTTTTTCCAGTAGTCATGTATGAATGTGAGAGTTGGACTATAATGAAAGCTGAACACCAAATAATTGATGCTTTTGAACTGTGGTGTTGGAGAAGACTCTTGAGAGTCCCTTGGACTGCAAGGAGATCCAACCAGTCCATTCTGAAGGAGATCAGCCCTGGGATTTCTTTGGAAGGAATGATGCTAAAGCTGAAACTCCAGTACTTTGGCCACCTCATGTGAAGAGTTGACTCATTGGAAAAGACTCTGATGCTGGGAGGGATTGGGGGCAGGAGGAGAAGGGGACGACAGAGAATGAGATGGCTAGATGGCATCACCGACTCGATGGATGTGAGTTTGAGTGAACTCCGGGAGTTGGTGATGGACAGGGAGGCCTGGCATGCTGCGATTCATGGGGTCACAAAGAGTCGGACATGACTGAGCGACTGAGCTGAACTGAACTGAGGAGTAACTGATTAGCGCATGACTATCTCCATTAACACATGATGAAATCCTATAGCCAATGATGAAAGATAAATAATATACACACAAAGTAAGGTCTTAGAAAGAAGGGAGACAGTGATCAGTTGTGAAGATTTTCAGGTTAAGTCACCATCACTGTAGTGACTGTTTCTTCTTGGGCTGAAAGCAGAAGGAACTGTGCAGCACGAAAAGTCCAGATGAATGAACATGAATGGAAACAAGAATGAGTAGGCTGGAAGGGAAGGTCAAGCAGAGTCAGTGGGAACTACAGAGTAAGGGAAGGTGGGTGGACTTGATAGATCTAGGGCAGCAGGGGGCACATCTCCTTGTGAATCAGCACCTCCTCTTACTATGGTTCCAGACCATGGGTTCTCTCCTGGAGGAACTCCTTTTTAGAAGAGAAATACAGTTTTCCCCTAAATCAGTGTTTTGCCACTCCTGGAAGAGTGCCTTTGCATAGAATTATTATATAAACATAGGTTACTATATGCAAGTGGATGTGGTATCAGATCCTAGGTCCCCGTGCTTCCCTTCCTCAACCACAGTGAAGAGAAACCAAAATAATGAAATTGGAGCACAGATTGTTCTGCAGCTCCCTCCAGTGGCGCTGAAGGGCCTACATTGTCCTTGGCAAGCATTTTCTATTTTTGTAGCTCTCACCATTCTGTGGGCCCAATTTCAAGTTGATCGAGTCATCATCTTATTCAGAATGTGTATGAAAGACATTTGCCTCTGACTTGTAAACAACTGTTGTCTCAGGGCTAACAGATGCCGAGCTACCCAGGAACAGGTATTAGTCCAGAGAGGTCAGAGGCACCAAGTGGATTTTGAAAATACGACACAACACTTACAGTGAGAATAGCAGCACAAGCTTGGGGTGCGTTGACTATTCTCTTTTTCCTTTATCAGAAACTTGCCTGGTTGTATATTCTGAGTCTGTTTCTGTGCCTTGACTGAGACCCAAAGAAAGGACCAGGTAGTCATACACTTGGGAAAGTCAAGACCATGCTAAGAGCTTTATTGTTTATTTATCAGAATCCTATAGAAGCAAAAACTTTCCCCAGAAATGCCAGAACGATGCGTTTGATCTAAATTCACACTGATCAACTTTCACTTAGAATTTACTAGAATACTAGAACTGGCAGGAAATCTGGCCTTCAATCCAGCCCTTTCATTTTGTAGATGAGGAAACTAAGACACCAACAGTGTCCTTGACTCTTGGCCCAGCGCTCCTCACAATGAAAGCTTGGGGCTCTGACCCTTGAAATTTGGCAGTGAATCATTTCTGGGCATGGGTGAGAGCTGGCTAGTTCGGCCTCAAGGCACTCGCAGAATGGCCTGACTTGTATTTGTATCTTCCTGGAGACCTAGAAATATTTGTACAATTCTCTGAATTTAAAGGAATGGAAGAAGGAAGAAAACCAGATTCTCTTTTGTGACTGCAGAATAAACTAGAAAAGAAGGCCCTTTTCCGTCCCTCTCAGCATGCAGTAATCTGAGGAAGCAGGGCCTGGTGTGCTGGGTACGCGCGTGGTAAGAGACTAGGACACCCGGGGCACAGGTTTGTATGTGTGAAGCTGAGAAGCTATTTTTGGTCTCTCCTGGTCTGTCCTAGAGGATGGTGCTTTATTCTAGTTCCATGTAATCTTCAGTTCTCACCTCCCAATTCCGAATATGAGGAGATAAGTTTCTGAATATACACATGTTCCTGAAACAGCTTGGCTCTCAAGACGCTGTCAGCCAGCACAGCACATCTTGGTCTCAAATTTAGTGCTGTGCCCACAGCTTTCCTTCTAAGCACCCACCCATGAGGAGGGAAGAGCCTTCTCTGCCCAAGTCTCCTGTAGAGACAGGAAATCATTCTATCTCATTTGTCGATTCCGTTTCAGTTCAGCAGCCATTTTCCACACAGCGACACAATTGGAAAGCAGTATCTCTTCTGGGAACTGAGATTCCATTTCAGGAGGAATTTCACTGTCTGTAGTCTCCATGTAACTCACGAGTGTATCTCTCAGGCTGAAAAACCAAGGAACAATAGACAGCATTAAATAGTCACGTGACATAAGGAGACCATCAATGGTCAGTTTTTTGGTCATCACAGGACTAAAGTGCTTATTAAGGCCAGTAGTATTGAGAGTTAGCTTAAAGACAACTAACTGCTGAGTTACTGACCTGGCACTAGAATCTTGGGGTCAAGGTTCTAGTACATCCCTGCTGCCCCCTCCCTGGAGTGCACATACTCTACAGGAAGGAGCTCCCCTTGATAAGGGCCCAGCCAGATGGTTCTAAGCACTCTAGTAATACGTCTGCTATATAAAAAACAAAGCCTCACCATTCAAATAAAGCTGTATTCCAGTTCATGATTTGTATTAACAAAGATCATAAATTCTCTAAGAAGTGATCATCTTTCCCTACACTAAAAAGTCCAGTAAAGATTTCTTGAATGAGATCAAAGAATACAAATGTTAATAGGCATATGCCACAGAACATAATGGAGGAAAACAGCAATTATGAAGCCCTATGTCGGTGAGGAAAACTGGAATTTGATTATCTATTTAGAAAAACAGTAAAGTGCAATTTCTACTTCAGACCACACACAAAAATGAATTGGTTAACAAAACAAATGTAATATATAAAACTATAAAAGAACAAGGAAAAAACATGGGAGAATATTTTATAACCTTGGTAGAAGACCCTTCAGTTCAGTTCAGTCACTCAGTCGAGTCCGACTCTTTGCGACCCCGTGAATCGCAGCACACCAGGCCTCCCTGTCTATCACCAACTCCTGGAGTCCACCCAAACCCAGGTCCATCAAGTCAGTGATGCCATCCAACCATTTCATCCTCGGTCGTCCCCTTCTCCTCCTGCCCTCAATCTTTCCCAGCATCAGGGTCTTTTCAAATGAGTCAGCTCTTAGCATCAGGTGGCCAAAGTATTGGAGTTTCAGCTTCAACATCAGTCCTACCAAAGAACACCCAGGACTGATCTCCTTTAGGACGAACTGGTTGGATGTCCTTGCAATCCAAGGAACTCTCAAGAGTCTTCTCCAACACCACAGTTCAAAAGCGATAAGACCCTTAGAGGTATATTTTCCTAGAGTCTCTGTAGGAAAATTCTCTCAGATTTGGCTTCATAAAATTAAAGACTGAGCTACAGCACTTGTAACATAACAGGTAAAATATTAAGAAAAAGACAAATAACCCAAAAGAAAAAACAGCCAAAGTATATCAAGAGGCAATTCGGAGGAAGATATACAAATGGCTGATAAATATGTTTAGCTTCACCAATAAATAAGAAAGTACTAGGAAAAATGAAATACCAATTTTGGCTCATTAGATGGGTAGAAGTATAAAAGATGGATAATATCCAGTGTGGGCATTCTTATACATTATACATTAATGTAGTTCTTTCTATCAAATTTAAAATGCACATCTCTCTGACATAGTACTTCTACTTGTCGTATTGAGAATATATGACTCTTGCAATTGGTAATGGTAAATCATCAGGAAACCAAGTTCTGCATGAAGATTTTCATGTTTGTGGAAGATGTTGGAAGATGTTGGAAGACGTGGAAGAATGTTGCGTGCACCTTCCTAGGCAAAGTGTGCCTACAAGTCCGTACCTCCACTTAGGGTTGAAATTCTCTGTGGCCTTGGGGTTTTTTAGCTTCAGGATCATCATGTCGTGAAGATCCAGGAGGAAAGCCTCCAGGCCAATATGATTCAGGAAGGTGTTGAGCAGCTTAGCATTTTCAGGGTTGAGATCAGCTTTGTACCTTGAATCAATTTCCCCAAATGGCTCCTGTAATGAAAGAAGAATAAGTGACACATGGAAGCCTGGGAAGGGAACACTCGGCTCCCTGGGTCCAGGAGGACAGATAGAGGCCAGACTCACTTTTTCCTGTCGAAGCATCAGTTCAGACTTGTGGGCAGAGAGGATATGCCAGAGCGCAACGATGTGTTTTAACTGGCATCTACTGAAGGCCTGCAAGAGAGCAGAACTCCTGATTGGAGGCCCTGTTTTCATTCGGCCCTGCACCAGTTCCACGTCCCTCACTGTGGAGGCCACCTCTGTTTCGTGTTCCCTGCTTCATCTCCAAGATGTCTCTGAAAGCCCTCTCCCACTCGTAGCATCTCAGGGTCCGCCAGTGGCACGCAGTCTGCACGCACACCTCGGCAGACTTGTGGTTCTGAGATCCGTACATTCCAAGTACGTCTCTGTGTCTCCTGTCAACGTGTTCTGTTTACACTGTAGACTGGCTGGGTGAGGGGGTATTCTCGCCTCACCTCCTTTTCAGGGGCTGCATATATTGGTACCCCTGGGGGGTGTATCCCAGTAGGAAGTGGGGAAACGATAGAGGGACAATGATGATTTCCTTTGGAAGAGTCCAGACACGAGACCCACCTTTGAAACCAGTGAGGTCGGATCGCCCATCTTCAGCATGTCTTGGATATACACATTTAAGTGCATGTCTGGATCCCCACCAGCTGCGCTCAGAAATCCCAACGTGACTTCTGTGGCAGACAGAGCTTCACAGGCGTCACTGTAGGACTGCAGTTGTCCTCTGAGGGCAGTGATGGCCGCGTTGGGGAGGGGACTCTAGGAAGTCAAAAGCAGGATGGGTCCACAGTTGGGGCATGCTGTGCACCGCTACCCTGCAAGAGTCTTATCTTCATCACTGCCAAGGCCACGGAATGGGACAGGCTCTCTAAAAACAGCAGTAGTCTGCACTTGGTGCTTCTTAAGTGAAGCAATATTCAGGTATATTACAGAAAGAGAGATGAACTCGTTGAATGTTCAAATCAACTTTGTGAGGATATGAATATGGACACACATACACATCACACAGATATACAGCCCCCACAAACACACACAACATGCATAAATCAGAAAAGCAGGAATAAGTAAGTCTCTGGACCTTTTGCCTCAGCATACACAGTCATGACATCATCTCTAAAATCTACAAGCACAAGACTTCAATCTGTTTATACTCAATGAGAAAAACTTCGGCTGGGACTTCCCTGGTGGTCCAGTGGTTAAGATTCCGCCTTGCAATTCAGGGATGCGGGTTCTATCCCTGGTCCGGAGCTAGGATGCCACATGCCACGGAGCAACCAAGCCCACGTGCTGCAGCTACTGCCCCCATGCATTCAGGATCTCGTGTGCCACAACTAGTGAGTCTGTGCCTTGCAATGAAAGTTCTCTTATGATGCAAAAAGTCCCTCATGGGGCAACTAACCCAACGCAGCCAAAATAAATAACTACTTTTTAAAAGGATTTATGACAAAAATAGAACTTCTACTGATTTGCTATCCTATTTGCCCTCTGGAAAAAAAAAATCGCTGAACTTGGAACAGAGGGAGGCCCTGAAACTCTTTGGTGCTCACAGCAAATGCCTCGAGTAAAGGCAGAAGAGTCCTAATGTGGATGGAAACACTCTGGTAAGACGGAGGCACATGCAAATAAGGTTGATCATCACCTGTGGCATTTTGTTCTTGATGTCCATGAAGAGATGCTCATAGTTCCAGTCACGTCTGTATACCAGAGTGGGTAATCCCTAAAGGGGAAAGAAAAAGACTGGAAATGGAATCCACTGTGGAGGTTTCCATCAGATGACAATATATGCCTGAGCCGAGACTCAGTGGTAGTCCCAGGGATTTCAGTGCATCACCCGGCAAAGCTGGCAGCTCCTTGTTGCCTCATGATGTGTGTGTTTAACCTGGAAGCTATGGAAACAGTGACACAGTGAGGAGCCCAGCCTGCCTGCCATGGCCAAGCAGACACTGTCACATAGTATTCTGTGGCCCTCGAGCCACCAGTGCAGGCAGGTCGTGAGGACATGGTGCTGACACACTGAGCACAGACCGTGAGCGAGGGGCACTCAGCTGACAGAGCAGAATGAATTAGGCTTGAGCTCGAACAGTTCGCCGCCTAACTGCAGGCAGGGAAGAAGCATAAACAGAACGAAGTACCACACCTTTGACTGGACCTGGAAGCAACAAGCACAGTGCAGGCTGCATTCGGGGAAGGGAGAGTGATCCAGCCTGTGCAGTCATGGGATTCAATGCGGGGAAGTGGATGGAGAGATGCATTTCTGGATGTTAGAAATGTGGCCTAAAGAGCCTGAAGACAGGGACTGGTTGGGAGCTACTGCAGCAGTGGAGCTTAAGGACAGATGCTTTGAACTAGAGCAGCAGGCTGGTTGGTGAAATGAAGGCGCCTGATGGTAGAGATGACAGACTGTGTTTGCAGACTAAAGGAAAAGGGGAAAAACAATGAGGTTCAGTGTGGGTGGCTTGTGGTGCCATTAACTACGGCAGAGAAATCCGGACTAAGTCCATTGAGATCTGCAGTCACCCTTGGGGTACTGAGGTGTGGATTGGATGTACAGACAACTCTGCAGAGCTGTTGGCCCTGAATGCAGGTGTGGTCACAGATACTGGGAGTGTGGACGAAGGGTCCAGAGGATCCCTCCTCATTCTGAAATCGCTGTGATCAAAGCCACACTTGAGGTAACTTTTGCAAAACAGACACACAGACCACAGACATGTGGACCATGGACATGTGGGCCACGTCAATACAGCAGGTCAGCCTTGCCTTGAGGGTCAGCCTAGGCTTGCCCTGAAGGAAGCGGCTGATGATCTGGCGCTGGATCTTCTCCAGGTCAAACTCCTGCAGGGTCTCCCCGCCCTGCTCCACTTGGTACTGGCAGTTGGAGAGAATCAGTGGAATCAGGTCCCGCTCCACTTCGTAGCTAATGACGTGCAGGTCGGCAATCTCAGAGGCATCGACGGAGTAGCTGGGGACAGAGAGACAGAGCTCAGGGTCCCAGTGAGGTGCACGTGGCCTGTCCATGCAGAGCCAGCTCCTGTCTGACGTTGCCACAGGCTGTGCAGGTGCTGCTGCTGCTGCTGCTAAGTCGCTTCAGTCGTGTCTGACTCTGTGCGACCCCATAGACGGCAGCCCACCAGGCTCCCCCGTCCCTGGGATTCTCCAGGCAAGAACACTGGAGTGGGTTGCCATTTCCTTCTCCAATGTGCAGGTGAAGGGACACGCAAATCGGTGACACTTGTGAGTGTAGCTGAAGGGGTTTCTGTTTAAGAAAGACCTGAAGCCTGGCTTGCTGTCTCTAGGTCTCGTGACCCTATTTTCCTGTTTGTTCCCCCCAGAAACGACTTCCTGTGCTGAAAGAGCGTCCCCTGCTGTCGGCCTGCATGCTTACCTGTTGTCTTCTTTGGAGAACTTCTCTACCGCATAGACAATTTCATTGTGCAAGTTAATCAAGTAGCTGACTAAGGCAGTGGAACAAAGGCCCCGGCCCTGGCGGCGAGGCAGGATGACTTCCAAGTCAGTGTCCAGATCCAGGTCAGAGCTGCAGTAGTCTTTAGGCAGCTTGATCTCACCTTTAAACGACAGAGGGGCAGTCACCTCCCTGCTGTTTCTTTCATAGCCTCAGGACTGGGAGCCCACCACGGTGGGAAGGGAGGCAATGCAGAAGCCCCCTCAACAGAACAGAGCTGGGAACCAAGGGTGCTTCTGTCTTCCACGTCTCTTTTATGTGCTGACAAGTTTGAAATATTCTCAGCTCCTTTTTGATTTTATATACTTTACTTTGATTTTATAATTTATTCTGAATTTATAGGACTTTAGAGGACTGAGGGGTTGTTCTTTCTGATATGTTATTCACTCATCAGACACCCCCACAAGAGTTCAGCATTAGAGGCACACAGCATGGTGCTGTGCACACACAGAAAAGGCAGAGTTCAGCTCAGCTCAGTTCAGCCTCTCAGTCGTGTCTGACTCTTTGCGACCCCATGGACGCCAGGCTTCCCTGTCCATCACCAACTCCTGAAGCTTGCTAGACTGGAGAGAATAGGCCTTCAGAGAGGTGCTCCTGTAATGTTTAGTATTAAAGGGGATTTGACTTACCATTGGTCTCCAGCGATCGCCTCAGCTTGTTCCATGTTGACAGAAAGATAGTGATTCTACTGAGGGCTAACTTCTTCAGCCCATCTAGCAAACAAAACACTTTTTAAGAACTCCAAGATAACACCTACTCCTATCTAGGTCAAACCAACAGAATTACTTGATCTTTGACCCCCACCTTCATATCATCACCAACACACTCTAAATGCTGTTTAAACTAAAGCTGAGTTTAAGGAACCAGAAAGAGAGAGGGAGATTCTGGACTGCTACAGCAAAAGCCTCTAATGTGTCCCAGGCATTCACAGCACCCACTGCTTCATGCTACAAGCTTAGGATACAGAACACACATTGGCCCTGAACTGGAGCCCCTGAGTTGGACCAATTCTTTGTACCACAGGGGTAGTCCTGATGCCCTGTGAGAGCAGAGCCTTACCTGAATGGTGACTGCTAATGAAACTTTGGATGGATTTGTACTCAACTTCTGAAACATTCTGGAATCGTTTCACTAGATTCCTTTGCAGCTCCAAAACCTCAGGCAAGAATTTTACCAGTCTCAGTTCTGCTTCCTAGAGAAGGGAAGAACACCGGGAACACTTTTTAACATATCTACATAATGATACTGGGAAACAGACTTTGTGGCTGGCTCAGGCCATGTATTTGTAGTTTAATACAGTCAATGTGGAGAAGGCAATGGCACCCCACTCCAGTACTCTTGCCTGGAAAATCCTATGGATGGAGGAGCCTGGTAGGCTGTAGTCCATGGGGTCACTAAGAATTGAGAACGACTGAGCGACTTCACTTTCACTTTTCACTTTCATGCATTGGAGAAGGAAATGGCAACCCACTCCAGTATTCTTGCCTGGAGAATCCCAAGGACAGAGGAGCCTAGTGGGCTGCCATCTATGGGGTTGCAGATTCGGACACGACTGAAGCGACTTAGCAGCAGCAGCAGCAGCATGGTCAATGTGCCATTTTAGATGATAACACATCATAATACTTGCAAATGGGTTAATAGGCCAAATCATTCTCTCAGCAAGTACCTAGCGACTGCTTACAATGTGTTGGCCAGTGTTCTACCCTCTAAGGGTCAAGAAGCAAACTTGTGCAGCTGACACATCAAATGTGTTGGCCAGACGCTGATGAAAGAAAACAGCCTCTTGGGCCCATGAGATGGGCTGGGTGTGGAGAGGCACTCCTGAGAACAAGAAGATGAAGCATATAGGCAATGATGCTTAGTGATGATCCAGTGTCATTCTGAAGACCTAAGACCTATGCTTCTTCAGTTTAATGGACCTGAGCACACCAGTGACAGATCAGAGTGTTATCATGATGGCCTTCCCACCGGGAATCCATTTTCTTTAACTGACCCACCAAAATTTCTGCATCATCTTACTTCTTGCTAGACTGCAAATACTGGTGCATGGAGGGAAATGATTAGAAAATCTGTTGTAGAAAATAAGAGTTCAAATGGATTAAAGTTAGGACAGTGTATAATTCTGGCTCTAAAAGGTATGATGCACATGTTACTGTGTTACTACTCTGTTTCCTCCAATCCTATCACCACCCTCCCTCTGAATGGTTCAGGAACAGGGAAAATTTTTTGTTTGATTTTGGCTATGCATTCTCAACTAAAGTTTTTTCATTCAACAGACACTCATTTGGAGACTAACTGCTCCAGGCACTGGGGAATGAAGATGAACAGACAAAGGAAAGATTTTATTCTATTTTTTCTTAGTGATTGGGAGAAACCCTCCTGGCCCTCAAGAACTTTACAGATTCCTGCTAATTCCAATTCGTGTATATATTTCACCTGTGACTTTATGTTTCAAATGACTCATATAGATGGATATGTTTGGAGATTTCTGCTCTATCCCTGAGTCTTCTGCCAAAGACACTTTATTCAAAACTCAAAGTAGTTTAATGGCTGTCTCATTTTCAGGGCTGATCAGACTAAATGAGAGCAGGGCCTTCACATCTCCAGGGGACATGTAAGTCGCGGTCACAGCGAAGCAGCCTCACCTTCTGCAGGAACTTCCAGAGGATGGGCACTGATTCTTTGCCGTTCTTTTGCTCCACGATGTGCTGGAGGTACTCAATGGTGATCCTTTTCCTGCAGCTCCACATCTTAGAGCAGTGAACCATGCTATTCTTGGGCAGGTGGGGCAGGAAGGTCACTGGGTCACCATACACGATTTTGGCCACAGGGTTGGAGCTGATGCGCTCATCTTGGCTGATCTGAGCGTTCACTGCCAGGAGGGTTTTATCTAGATACTAGGTGAGGAAAGCGACATGGGATCTGGAAGTGAGATGCTACTTCAGATGGACTGGATACCTAGTGTGACCTTACCAGTGGGCTGATTTGGGAGGCTGCCCTCCTTGTTTTAGCCCGTAATCAAATAGTCACATTTCCTATCTTTATCATAATTTATATGTTCCTTATTTGCAGGTTTTTGTCTCTCCAAACAGAATGAGTCTCAGACACCTATATTTTATTACTATTATTTTAAATACTTGCTGATTTATATTTCCCAATGGGCTTAGTTACTCTCAGTAACATTCTTATCTGACAGGGTTTATTTCTCTGCCTCTTGCTCACACGTTCTGCTATAAAAAGTAGTGGAGAGAAAAGGACTGCCGGCATTCTGGATTCCCAGTAATTCCCCAACTTGACATACCGGCCCACCTCGGGAGGGGACAGGATGGGGGAGAGGGCAACAGGAGGGTGGGGTGACCAAATAGAGAACACCTAAATCTGTGACTTAGCCTAGGGTTTCTGTCTCTAAGGGACACTTGCAGAAGAGACAACAGACCGAGGGCTCAGCAGAGGCCACAGAAACACCTTCCTGCACTTTCCCAAAGTAGCCCCATAGCTACTCGTCACTTACCTCTAGTTCATGCAGAATAATAGTCTCAACTAGCTTTTCCCACCTGTTCCTCTCTTCTCTGGTTGACAATTCTGCATCAAAATCTGAAGAGCCTACAAAGAAAAATGTGTGTGTTACCCTAGAAACAAAAACCACAGCAGTCTGCCTAAATGCTAAAGAAATGTTCAATTGAAATAATGCTCCTTTTGGGAGCAGGGGCACATATTTTTTCCAAAAGTAACCTGAACATTTAAAAATGTTTCCTGATGCTAACACCAAACTTATGATCTTTGAGAAGATACTTCAAACTCTAAAATCTCTAAGCACATAATTATCATCTTAAAGCTATTCTGAACAAAATTACTGAAAGGACCAATACTGGAAATCAGAAGCCCAGGGTCAAAATAACGGTAACCAGGGTCTCAACTGCTGCCACCTGGGCTTGGAGACGGAGGCAGGACCCTGTGGGTGTCCATGTGATGCAGAGTGCTGTAGAAACTGTCAGTGTGCTTCTAGAATTTGGTCACTTTGTCACTATGAATTTGGCTGAACTTACCTGGTGTGAAATCACACCAGAATGAAAGACTTAAAATCTGATTTTGCTAAATGGGTAAATCTGTGCTGATGTTGGTTTATGGCAAAAAAAAAAAAAAAAGCCCCTGAAGTGGATTTTCTTGCCATATGGCAGAAGTTTCAATCGTTGTTGTTATTTTAAATAATATTTTCATTAGAGTGGTAATTTTAAAAGAGTTTTGCAAATAAACAAAAAGAAAACAAAACTGATCTTAATTCCAGCACTCAGATAACCCTCTTATTAATTTGTCTTACAGACCTTTTCTTTCTGGGTGGATTTTAAATTTTAAACTAGAAAAATTAGCTCAGTGATCATAATAGTTGTTAGCCTGTTTTTTAATGGAATAAATTGTGGACATGACACGTATTAAATCAAGCTGAAATGGGTCAGGACGCTATGGTAAATGGGCCACTCTTGTCCTCTGCCTGCCTTGTCTGTGGAGAAACTTTAGCCAGAGAATAAGTTTAATCAGAGAAATGATAAAATACAGAAACAGAGGAAAACAGTCATCGGAGGCCAAATAATAATAATGTAGTCATTAAGCATAATCAAGGACCTTTAGTTCCTTCTTAAGGGTTATAGATAATATTCTGAGACATATTCTATGAGCTCTCTTATAGATACTGAAACCCCAGTTGGAGAAATTAACCACATGATGACCATACTGAGCCATGACATAAGCTGCCACAATTCTGAGAGTTGGCTTCAAAGAAATGGAAACAAATCTACCCTGCAACTGAAGATTAACTGTACAAGACAATCATGATGATGATAATCAGACCATCGACAACCAATTTCAAGAGTACTGTCACAGCTGACTGTCCTGCTTCTACATACATACAACTTGGTTGTCACCAAGTTGGCCTCTTTACGGCTTTTGGGTGGTGAGCTGCCAGACCCCACTTTTGGCAACAAGCCCACTACAGCATTTTTTAAGGAAAAGCAAATGCTGTCCTCCCCCAACCCCCACCAAAAAAACGGGAGAGATGTACAATTGAAAGAAGCCAAGTTCCAAGCGCTTATCAAACATTAGTCTCTTTGATGTTTCTTTAACACACATCACCTCTTTTGGATGCCCTGTGTTCCCCATGCAGTGGCTGAACTACATCCAAGGCTGACTTTTGAAACTAAAGCCTCCCAAATACACTCACACCAGCAGGGGGTCAATGGAAAGGCCAGGCAGGTCCTCCCCTCCCCGACTCTCTGGAAAGTGCACGTCTTCCTGCTTCCCCCTCATCTCCTTCTGGGGTCGAGGAGTGCCCTGCTTCCTCTCCTGGCTGTGCCCCACACCCTGGCCCCGTGCCCAGCTCCTCACTGTGGCCCTGCTCTTGGAGAAGGCGGCACAGGATGAGGTGCACCACGCTGGCGGTCTCGTCCGCACTCCTCCCCAGTGTGTTCATTAGCTGCTCCAGGTCTCTCTGGATGTGCTGCTGTAGAAACCTTTTTGGATCCGACACTGGAGGTTTGATGATGTTCATCAAGTCCTGTGGGGGCAAGGGGACAAAATGTCAAGCAAGGTCTTGTTTGTGGAGGGGATGGCAAGTTTAGGAGAGGTCAGGAGGGGTGAAGAGCCAGTTTCGAGCCAGAGGACAGTCTCTAGGAGGGATGTCAGCGAGATTCAAACAGCACAGGTGACAGAAAGCTGAGGAGCAGAAATGACTACAGTCTGAAAATGACTGCCTTCTATATTGTCAATGTGAAATACAGAATTTTAAAAGCCTAAACTTTTTGCTCTCATAGTTAATTAACTGAGAGAAAACTCAGCATGCTCTTTCTTTCTTCCCCAGAGTCACAGAAAAGACACAGGTAAAATCATTGTTATTTTAGCCTCTCTAATCCCAGGTGTGGACCAGAGACACAGAGTTCATTAAAAACTGTCTTTACATAATCTGACAAGTATTTCCCCTTACCACCATAGGCCACAGTGGGAAAATTAGGATATGTGAATTTTACATTGTGTTGTGCATTAGGTAACGCCCCTTATTTGAAATCCACAGAAAGTGGCTAGAACTTTCTATTTCATATTTTTCAACTATTTAAATGATTTACTAAACATTTTAAATGATTAAAAGTTAAAAGTCAAAGTACAAATTACAAGAGTGACAATTAAAAATTCAGATTAAAATGGTTTAAATAATGATAAATTTTTATTTAAATTTTGATCGCAATTGAACATTTTAAAGTGTTTTTATATAAAACTTTTAATTCTAAATTCAATATCCATCCAAAATCTAAGTAAAGAATTGGTATCACATATGGTTAATTGAGTTCATCTTTATATCACCCTGTTAGTTATCTTTTACAATGGTATCCTTCTTTTTTAAACTTCCAATGAGTTACATTTAGAATAAGCTTTACTCCTTCCATGGAAAAAAAAGGATTGGTATCAGGTTTCAACATATTCCATCTGGACCTACATACACAGATAAATGTAGGTTAATGAGATTTGTTTTATATTGTAAAACACTCCTTATGTGTTACTATTGCCAGTACCATGCTAATTCATGAGAACCTCTTGAACCACAGATTGGAACTTCAAAGAGGTATAAGAAAATAGTTCCTTGTTTCTACTGGAAAAGGATACTTAGTTATCAGAGAAGCAATACATTCACACTCTCTGAAAGGAAAGAGTGGACAGATTCATTGATCTGTCTTTCCCCTTATCCAAGTACTTCTGCGCTCAGATGTTTCACACTTCCTAAGTAGTTTCTGCTTCTGATGTCAGTAAGGGCACAACAGAAACCTCTCAGCATGCAGACATAGGAAGTAGTCTTGTGTTTCAAGGGGCAAAATCAGAGAACTCGAGTGGAACAGGGTTAGTCACAATAAAACCAGCAGTACCCTTCAGAGCCTTCCCAGGAACTGGGTAGGGCTTTTTAGACAAAAGGATTCACTATAAAAAAACTACCATAGAAACTAGTACATGATTGGGCAGTACAATGCTCTACCTGGGGACTCTGGGTGGCTCCCAGAAGCATAGCCAGATGAGTGAGTAGCCGGATGAGAAGGAAGACCACTGGGGACATCTGTCGGTCAGATACCACGGGCGCACCTCTGGGTGGTGGGTTTCCCAGCACGTGGCCAGTTTGAGTTCTGTCTGTGGTGTCACTGGAAAGGACGAGAGAAGACAGGGTGAAGGCTGAAGAAGATAATTTCTTCTGGCTCTGGGGGCGCACTTCAGAGTCTCAGGACTGAGAGACCAGGTTCACGGTCTTGAAGAAAATGATGCTGAAAGTTACTGATTGTAATAAGCCTAGACCACTTTTCCGAGTCTTTTTCTTTATAGACAGCCCCTTCTGGCTGACCAAAAGCCCACAACAGTATAAAGCGGCTGTTTGTGAGACTAGTGGGGGGGAAGAGGGGCAATATAATAGTAGGGGGTTTGAGGTACAAACTATTATGTATAAAATAAGCTACAAGGATATATTGTACAACACAGGCAATATAGCCAATATTTTATAACTATAAATGGAATATAGCCTTTAAAATCGTGAATTACAATACTGCACACTTGTAACTTATATAGTATTGTACATCAACTTAGTATAAAAATAAAATAAGCCTTTCTGATAAGCAGCCCTGAGATGACCTCTAAAAATGGTTCAGCATTCACTTGACCCAGAAAACCCCACACAATCACGCAAATAAAGATTCACTTTAAGAACATACCGCCCCGGCCATTGAGGGGATGCATATCCGAAAAGCCACCAAGTATCTGGAGGATGTCACTTTACAGAAGCAGTGTGTGCCATTCCACTGTTACAGTGGTGGAGCTGGTCGGTGTGCAAAGGACAAACACTGAGGCTGAAGGCAGGTTTGGCAGCCAAAAAACAGTGCTGAATTTTTACTGCACACGCTCAAAAATGCAGAAGGTGATGCCGAACTGAAGGACTTAGATGTAGGTTATCTTGCCTATCGAGCACAGCCAGGTGAACAAAACCCCACAATGAGGGACAGGACTTACAGAGCTCAGGGTTGGATTAACCCCTCCATGAGCTCTCCCTGCCACACTGAGATGATCCTTTCTGAAAAAGAACAGACTGTTCCTAAACCAGAAGAGGAGGTTGCACAGAAGAAAAAGATATCCCAGAAGAAACTGAAGGAACAAAAACTTAAGGTACCGGAATAAATGCTGCAAAAAATAAATGCAAATAAATAATAATAATGAAATAAAATCATTATTAAAACAAAACTGGCTGTTTGTGCTACTCCTGGGGCCATATGTCAGGATGGTGGTCTGGACCTGCTTCTTGCCCTGAATCAGTGGGGGAGCAGCAGGCAGGCAAAGGACAGAGTCTGGAGTAGCTGACATTAACATGGAAGTACATACACACTGGTCTCCTTTTCCCACATTAAAAACTAGGATCCAATCTCTGCAAAGGATTTGGCATCACACCCAGATGGGAGGTGCAGTGTGATGGCTGTGTTCAGCTGAAATGATACTGGAGATTCTAGGACATTCTAATAGTTTATGGAGATAACAGGTTAGAATATTTTAAACTGTAACAGCACCAAAATAGCTAGACTATAAGATCAATGTAGAGAGGTCACACCTCCTATTAAGGGAGCATTTACAACCATACTTGTCTAATGAGCAAGTGTGGGATTATGAGATCCAGTTTTTAGCTGGATTCTGAAGTATTTGATAAGATTGACTAGGTCCCTCTATTTTTCTCAAAAAAAAAAAAAAAAGAGTAAGCTAAGAGTTTGTAAATGACAGACTTAAACTCCCCCTGAATCTGGTCACCCTGTTTATGTCAAGCAATTTCTACAGGGGTTGTAACCAAGGTTCAACTGGAAGATATTTGAATTAAAAAGTATTAATATTAGCCAGTCAGAATGGCTACGATCCAAAAGTCTACAAGCAATAAATGCTGGAGAGGGTGTGGAGAAAAGGGAACCCTCTTACACTGTTGGTGGGAATGCAAACTAGTACAGCCACTATGGAGAACAGTGTGGAGATTCCTTAAAAAACTGGAAATAAAACTACCTTATGATCCAGCAATCCCACTGCTGGGCATACACACTGAGGAAACCAGAAGGGAAAGAGACACGTGTACCCCAATGTTCATCGCAGCACTGTTTATAATAGCCAGGACATGGAAGCAACCTAGATGTCCATCAGCAGATGAATGGATAAGAAAGGGGTGGTACATATACACAATGGAGTATTACTCAGCCATTAAAAAGAATACATTTGAATCAGTTCTAATGAGGTGGATGAAACTGGAGCCTATTATACAGAGTGAAGTAAGCCAGAAAGAAAAACACCAATACAGTATACTAACGCATATATATGGAATTTAGAAAGATGGTAACAATAACCCTGTGTACGAGACAGCAAAAGAGACACTGATGTACAGAACAGTCTTATGGACTCTGTGGGAGAGGGAGAGGTTGGGATGATTTGGGAGAATGGCATTGAAGCATGTATAATATCATGTATGAAACGAGTTGCCAGTCCAGGTTCGATGCACGATACTGGATGCTTGGGGCTGGTGCACTGGGACGACCCAGAGGC
>NW_011479875.1:118858-119163 GCF_000754665.1 Bison bison bison
GGAGGGAGGAGGGTTCAGGATGGAAAACACATGTATACCTGTGGCAGATTCATTTCGATATTTGGCAAAACTAACACAATACTGTAAAGTTTAAAAATAAAATAAAATTTTTAAAAAATAAAATGTATTACCCATAAAAAAAGTATTAATATTAATAAGTATTAAGGTATGGTCTATTTTTGCATTAAAAGCCCAGTTAGCCAGTGACAGATCAAATGCCTCACTACTGAATGACCACAGAGACCTTGGCGTTGATATCCAACATGACCCAGATCCAAATGTGCTATTGTAATTGATAATATATT
>NW_011479875.1:119337-126573 GCF_000754665.1 Bison bison bison
CAGTGTATGTGTATGTCAGGTGGGGTTGCAGGAGCCCTGGGAGACAGGGCAGGCACTCCGTGCCAACTGTGGTGTGCGTGTGTGTGTGTGTGTGTGTGTGTGTTAGTCGCTCAGTCGTGTCCATCTCTTTGCGACCCCATGGACTATACCCACCAGGCTCCTCTGTCCAGGGGACTCTCCAGGCAAGAACACTAGAGTGGGTTGCCATTTCCTTCTTCAGCCAACTATGTTGTATGTGGGAAAATTTAGACTTTTTTAAGAGTAGAGGCTATTAAGTTTTATTCCCAGACACTTTATAGACAAATATACAAAATTCAATCTTTTATTTTCACATTCATCACTGTTTTCCATTCATTCTCCTATGAGTTTAGTGCTTCATTATCTAACACCAGGAATACTACAGTAGCTTCCAAACTGATTTCCTTAAATGGCATTCCTTAATGCCATTTAGACTTTTTTATTTTTAAACAATGTCACCATATGATTTACTACTTCCAAAGGTTCATTTTTCAAAATCAGATTGTGTGCTACTATAAATACACTAATAGTTTGTAACAAATCAAACCAGTCTCAGATTTCTGGACCACAGAATTTCAGAACTGGGAGCAGTCTTAGGAAGAATCTATTTTAATCCCATTACATGGATAATGAAGTGAGAAGCTCAGAAATATAAGGTGCGAAGCATGTATCCAGTTTATCCTCCATGCTGCTTATTTACTGTATTAAATAACATTTGTCTGTTTCAATTCAATAGCCTGTTCTGAGCATGTATAGATGACACTATGAATGGCCCTGGCTAGATGCTTTGGGACTCAGACATGAACAATACACGCATCTTCCCCTCACAGGCTTACAAGCCACGCATCTCCTTTTCCTACCCCTCGCTGTCTAGACTGTCTCCTTGCTGGGCTAGTAATCTAGCCTGCAGTCTAGTCAACACCTTGTCATCACAAAGACCCGTGTCGCTGACTCTGTACTGTAGTGGCCAGGAAGGACTGCCAGCATGGTTCCAGCCCTGCAGTTTGGTCTTTCAGGGGACCTTGAGCAACATCTGGAGGCAGTTTTATTTGTCACACTGTGTGAGACAAGATACTACTGCCATCCGGTGAGTTGAGGCCAGGAATGCTTGTAAACCTGCAAGAATGCCCAGGCCAGCCCCACAATAAGGCCTTATGTCCACAGGGCTGAGGTCAAGAAACCCAGGCTGGAAAACCTTCATACCGTTTGGAGGTTTAGTCAGAATACCTAGTGAAAGTGAAAGTCACTCAGTCGTGTCTGACTCTTTGCAACCCCATGGACTGCAGTCCATGGAATTCTCCAGGCCAGAATACTGGAGTGGGTAGCCCTTCCCTTCTCCAGAGGATCTTCCCAACCCAGGGATCAAACCCAGGTCTCCTGAGCTGCAGGCAGGAGCTTTACCAGCTGAGCCACAAGGGAACCCCAAGAATACTGGAGAGGGTAGCCTATCCCTTCTCCAGCGGAGCTTCTCAACCCAGGAATTGAAGCGGGGTCTCCTGCATTGCAGGTGGATTCTTTACCAACTGAGCTATGAGGGAAGCCCCATAGAACAGCTGTCAAAATGAGTCTGTGTTCTCTCCAAAGGTCCAGTCTCCAAATATCCTCCTCCCTCATGGGCCCCCTCCTTAGACCTGGAGGAGGAACACACATTTTGAAGCCCCCACAAACCCTATCCCAAATACCAAGACTCACCTCTCCTACAGAGCACACGTGACCATTGGGACATGCTGTTGAAAGAACAGGACACAATGTTGGCTGGTGAGGCTTTGCCTAATGACCCACCATTAAAAGGCAAACCTAACTCCCTGCTTTCTGGTCTAACCAAATAATGACATGGACTTGATGACCCAAGCATGTTACCAGAAATCTTAAACTCTGCTAGTTTACTAATAGATACTTGATACATACCAGGAGCTCAACTTGTAGCATTGAAAAATAGTGTCTGCGTTTAATTTCACAAAGCAAAGAGAAACTAGATTACAGGCTCATAGAAGGGGTTCTTTTTGGAGGCAAAATGGATAGTATTTTATACCCTCCTATTTATTCTCTTTGATTTTTTTTCTTTTTGCTGTGAGCAGGTTTTATAACAACTTTTAAAACTACTTTTAAAAGATTATTTACTCAGGACAATGGCAAAATTTACATCAGGTCATGGGTTATATTATTTCCTCCCTCAGTTCTATATTTCTAAAAGAACTATCTTTGGGTCAAAACCTTGGTTGTTTTGTGAGCTGGCCCTAGACTGAGTTTCTGATGTGGTTCCCAGTGCCCCCTTCTCCCCCAAAGGGCGTATTCCAGAAAACAGAAGTGCATCCGGAAGGACCCTTTCCCTGTGACTAAGAAAAAGAATGATCTGGTTCATCCACAGTCAGCAGGTACCAATTCCCGCAAACTGTTCATGTTCTGCAAAGGCACCCATGGCAGGAGGAGGCAGGCACCTTGGACCCTTCAGGCACAAACCCATGCACCCCCATTCTATACCAATGTTTCCTGTAGTTTTAGGTTGCTATCAAAGCTCAGGAGTGGGATTCCGCCACAGGCCAGCACTTACTGTACCACGTGACTCCTTCCAGACCCTTCCAATTCCTAGCTTGAGCCAGTAAGTCTTCAGGCATCGTTGGAAGAAAGGCATTCTGAAAAGTCAAAAAAGCAGAGCTGGCTTTAGCTTAGTGAACACATCGACTGGCTGTCGCTGCTCAGCAAGAGGCCTTGAGTAAGAATGTGACCTTGATTTTCTTTCTTCTCGACCCCAAAAGCTCTCTATGAAGAACACAGAACAGCTCTCTATGAAATGACAAAGGGCAAGGCAAGGCTTTCGCCATCATGTGGACTAAAGCATCAAGTGAGAAAGAGGAAGATGGCGAACCTACAAGATAAACAGGTTCAACAGTTTCTGAGGTACCGGCTGGGTCTCTAAAGTTTTCCCTGTGAATGCAGAAGAAATCATATCCCAGTCTTACCACCATGAGGTGTGGGAAGAAGGCCAAATTCTTCAGGGGTCCTAAGACTTGGCTTTGTCCACAGAGAAGGACGGTTGCAGCATGAACAGCCATTTCTATTACTGTCCCTTCCAGGTTGCTGACCCCAGGACCTGTCCTCAGCAGGGGTAGTTCATTATTCACAAGGGATATTGCAAAAGCGCTGATATCAGGAGACAAGGTCTCACTTTTCTCAATGAATTTCTTCATAGCCTCACATTGCTGACAGGGAAAAAAATACATCAAATAAAAATATTATATGAATAGCAGGAGAAAAACCAAAGGTTTTCTCTTATGTTAGTCATGCTTTTTGATACCAAAAACTTATCAAATATGTGCTTAAGAGGAATCCTCTGGTGTCCAGTGTTAGGACTACCATTTTCACCGCTGAGGAGCTGAGGTTCAATCCCTAGTTGGGGAACTGAGACCTCTCAAGACACAGGGCGCAGCCATAAGTAAATAAACAAATGAAGTTGCATTAAAAAATTTTAAATCAAGGTTAGAATGGCTAAATGATTACTGCCTGAGGGGGAATTATCCAGAGAAATCTCCTCCATGAACACAGAAACCACATGTGCAAGCACTAGTTTTGATAATTCTGTTTTGGAAAACATTATTGTATGTTCTTTTTAAAGACAACTTTATTTTTATTTATTTACTTTAAATTTATCTGGCTTCAATGGGTTTTAGTCGTGGCATGTGGGATCTAGTTCCCTGACCAGGGATTGAACCCAGGCCCCTGTATTGGGAGTGCAGAGTCTTAGCCACTGGACCACCAGGGAAGTCCATAAATTATTTTTTTAACTGTAATATTAATTGTTACTCTAAAAGCTTTGGGTGAAACAGAAAATAGTTCCTCTTCATAAGAAGGCTGAAAACCTCCATCCAAGACTTTTAAAAATTATGGGCATAATTGGTGTACATGACTTTCTTTTAAAATAAACAAATATTTATTTATTTATTTGGTTGCATCCAGTCTTAATTGTGATATGTGGGATCTATTTCCCTGACCAGAGATCAAACCTGGGCCCCCTGCATCGGGAGCGCAGAATCTTAGCCATTGGACCACCAGGGCAGTCCCAGTGTTTGTGAATTTTACCTCTTTTCAAAAAGTCTCTTCAAATCATGAGACTATGAACACAGCCCTGGAGGCTGATACTCACCTGTGGCTTAGGATGGAGGTCTGCATTCTGGGATCTGTACAAAGTGGTGACCTCTCTAAAAAGTGCTAACAGTAGGTAGACAGCCTTCTGAGTTGTGGAGCTCCTACAGGCCTGAAAAAGCAAGGACATCAAGTGAGACTTTACAAAGTTATACAGATATAGCTCAGGGCCAGAATCTCATGTGATCTGTATGTGAATAAAGAATGAGATTTATTTGGAGAGAGTGAAGGAGCCTTTCCCAATACTGTAGGTACCTGGAACCCTGTACCTCAGGACCATCTTCTGGGAAACAACTGTTCATAAATATTCTCACATTAAACACAATGCATATTTATCAAATAGCTTACAACAGAAGTAACAGAGATCACCATCTGTTCTCTTTCTGACTACTTCACTGGTCCTAGGAACTTTTCCTGAGCTGTTCTTTTCCTGGCAAGGTGCCAGGATATTTATTTCTCCTTTTCCTGGCAAAGTGCCAGGGTAAACAAGGACTCAGAAAGGAAATAAGACCAGAATAATTTAAAGATTAGGTTCTAAAAACCCCCTGTCTATTAAAATAAATACATGCTTATGTCTCTATGGAAATTATGTAGCTACACAGATAGAGGTATTGCTTCCCGTGCCATCACATCTAAGAGCAGAGGAATCCTGAAGCAGCTTTTCAGCAGGGTCTCAAAGAAAGTCATGGACATAAATGAATCAGACAGGAGCTGCCGGTGGCCTCTTGCAAACCCACCAACCCAAATCAACCTCTGCTGTTTCCTTTTTTGCCAGGCGAGCTCACGAGGCCATGGACATAGGACTTCCAGTGTAGCATGTCACCCTCTGGGCCTCTCTAGACACTAACAAGACAAGACTTGGGCTGTGAGGGCCCACTGTGTACACAGAGCAGCTGCCAGCTTGGCCTACCTCCAGAGCAGTCTCAATGGCCAGGGGCTTGGATTCCAGAATGGCTTTGCCCACTGCATCTCGGACAGCCTTGTAGTCCTTCCCATGCACCAGATACGGATCCATCTGGCCTGGATGATCCCTCTGCAACCCCAAGAACACAGGGGTTAACCACAGTGGGTACAGTAGGGGAAATATTGAGCAAAGAACCTTCTTGATAGGTAAAGGAACCAGGCAATCACTGAAGGTTTAGGGCAGTTGAACCAGGTTTCTGGGTAGCATGGCAGCTCATTGCTGTTTGGGAGGCACCTCCTCCTCACTGGATGAAGAGTGGGCGGAAATCTAGGGGAGGTGATACTGTAGCTGCTTTCCCTCTGCACTCAGAGCAGAGCACCAAAGGACTTAAGCTTCAGTTGGGAGGAAAAAAAAAAAAAAGCCAGGATTTTTAGTGCCATTTTTGTAACCCCAGGACAGTAAAATTCATTTCTGAGCACTAGGAGAGGACTACTGAGCAGTCCTGAAGTCAAAATGACTGCAACTCTGTCATCTAAGTCCTTTCTTGTGTTGCCTGCCAGGGATAAAAATGATTTATTTTTCAGGATGAATGACTTTTAATCTGCTAAAGGCCTAAGCCACAGAAGCATTCTTTTGCTTTTCTTGTTTTGAACTCAATCAGAAGTGATGCTTACATATGCTCTTCAGGAAGATGACAAACCAGAAACACACACACACACACCTATCTCCTAGGCAGATAATCACAAGCTGGATCAATTGAAACCCAGAGACAGAGGACCAGACCAGACCAGATGCAAGCATTTTCTGGGATGGATGTGGGAGAAGGTCAGGGAGGAAAGGAGAAGCAGCAGCCCTCTTCCAGGGGTGGATGGGACAGGGGAGCTGAGACAGCACTGGGGCTGCCGGACTGCCCTTCTCACCTGCTGTGCGATGACTTCCTTAGGAAACACCCAGTGGGCCGGATGGCCCTCTTTGGAGAGGCTCTGCACAAACTCCATCCCCTGCTGGCTGGTGAGCTTCCTGACCAGGTACACTCGGTACCAGTCATTCTGGACCCGGGCACAGAAGCGCTCCACCTGCTGCAGGTAGCGATGCTTCTCCTCCGCCACCTCTGCAGAGCCAGTGAGAAAGGCCAAGTGATTGGTGAGGGTACTTGTCAGTTAACTGTCTGGAACAGAGGCTAGTAAAAGCTCTGTGCCTACCCTTTGGGAATTCACACTGAGAGAACTAACCTAGAAGAAAGGGGCCATGGTACAGACCAGTATTATTCTGAGAACCAGCTTCCCACACTTGCTGAATTTCTAAATCATGGGGTCTCCCAGCCTGTGGTCAAGAAAGGTTGGGAAGAAGACCTGCCTGAGCCATCCTGAAGCTCGGCGAGGATCTCAGATGCCTTGTCAAGACAGAGGCGGATGCGGGCCATCTTCTGCATGTGCTCCACTGAGGCCTCACCAGCAGGCCATTGGCTGCATCCCACTGGCTGGTATGTCGTAAGGAAGTGGCCTTCCTCTCGCAGGTATTTTAATTCATCCCTTATGAAGAAAGCATTATTCTTCTCATATATTGAATCCTAAGGAACATAGGACCAGAAAGAAAGGATATTATTCTTTTTTATTTACAATTCTCCCATCTCTGAAATTTCACCAGTGAGGTCTTGGATAATGCAATAAGGATAAAGAACAGTGTTGTGGGTTTGAGTGTACATTTTTTGAATAATGGAATCTAATATCCCTTTTAATTTTAGGGTCCAGAAGGAGGGAAAAAGAAAAGCTATGATGAATTTTTTAATCTATTCTAATTTTTTCATATGTTTTTAACATTCTTGGAAGTAACTAACATATGAAGAGAATAAAAAATAAAAGTATTCATAGTCTCTCCACCTGGAGACAGGCATCATCAATTTTAGTGGCATAATCTTCTACGCTTTTCTTCCCCCTGTGTGGTGGTGGTGGTGGTTTAGTCGCTAAGTCGTACCCTACTCTTGCGATCCCATGGACTGTAACCTGTCAGGCTCCTCTGTCCATGGGATTCTCCAGGCAAGAATACTGGAGTGGGTTGCCATTTCCTTCTCCAGGGGATCTTCCTGACCCAGGAATCGAACGCAGGTCTCCTGTATTGCAGGCAGATGATTTGTCAACTGAGCTATGAGGGAAGCCCCATGCACCTAAATGCCA
>NW_011479875.1:126673-126877 GCF_000754665.1 Bison bison bison
GCTGAGGAGCTGAGGTTCAATCCCTAGTTGGGGAACTGAGACCTCTCAAGACACAGGGCGCAGCCATAAATAAATAAACAAATGAAGTTGCATTAAAAAATTTTAAATCAAGGTTAGAATGGCTAAATGATTACTGCCCGAAGGGGAATTATCCAGAGAAATCTCCTCCATGAACACAGAAACCACATGTGCAAGCACTAGTTT
>NW_011479875.1:127104-152450 GCF_000754665.1 Bison bison bison
TATATATATATATACACATATATACACACACACATACATAGAGGTGTATATATAGTTTGCAGCAAAATTTCCAGAAAAATAATCTAGCATCAACTTGGAATATGAAATTTCCTATTTTATAATAGACCAGCTGTTCTAAAATGTTTTGGCTTCAAGACTCCTTTACAGTCTTAAAAATTATTGAAAAGCCCAGAGAGCTTTTGTTTCTGAAGGTTATATCTATTGATATTTACAGTACTAGAAATTAAAATGAAGACTTTGAAAATATTTACCAATTCATTTAAAACAACCATACTGAACTCATTATACGTTAACACAAATAATATTAAAAAACCTTTTCCAAAACGAAAGTTGATTAGTAAGAAGAGGGCCACTGTTTTTCACTCCTAAAAATCTCTTTAACGCCTGGCTTAACAGAAGTTCACTGGATTCTCAAATCTGTGTCTGATACTAATAGGTTGCACTATGTTGAATTATATGAGGAAAGTATGGTCTCACACATTATGTAGTTAGAAAAGGGAGAAATATTTTAGTAGTCTTTTCAAGTAACTGTGGATATTCTCCTTTGACACTATATGAAAACTTAACAAATGGTAATTTCTATAGGTTAGTTGCACTTGAAATCAAATGATCCAACTTGCACTTAAATGGATTTCTTTTTGACCAGTGCATGATTCTGTGACATCAAGCATCAGTCACTTAAAAAACACTGGTTCACTGAGCTATGCAGATCTTGAAAACGTTGACACATTTTTATTCTTTGATATATATATTTAAAACCTCATATGCATATAAAACCTCATATTCACCACCCATGTCATCAAAAAGTCTGTAAGTATTAGAAAACTGACAAGCTCCCAGTGGAGGATAAATGTTTTCCAAAATTTTATTATATATTTTTTAATGTATTTATTTTTGGCTGCATCAACAGGCTGCAGCAACTTAGTTCCCTGACCACGGAATAACCCTGGGCCCTCCGCAGTGAAAGCTGAAAGTTCTAACCACTGGATCCCCAGGGAATTTGCTCCAAAATTTTAATATTTGCTTAAAAGCTTGAATTTTATCATTAGTAACAAAACCATCAATTTTCTTTCTTGATGTGATAGGCTCATCTCAAGTTTGTTTTCAAGAAAATTACCTGTCAAATGACCACGTTTGAGTAAGTGTTGTTTGTCAATCATTCTTCAAGCACAAGTGGTATTCCACAAAAAAGCAGCCAGATCAGCACGTAATTAAAAAACGGTTGGAGTGGTTTTCCTTGAGGTAATCTTGTACCTTGGTGTGTAGCTGGAGGCCTTGTGTGTACCTCTCATTATAACATAACATTAAAAAGTCATATCCTCAAGAGTAGAGATTTAGTAAAATTAATAATTTTTATAGCTTCATTAGGGACATTAAGTGAATCTGGCACCTTTAAAAACTACATGTGCACAGTGGTGACAGACTGGCCACTAGCAGGGTTTTCCTTGCGCTAAGATGCCAGAAGCTTTACTCTTCATTCCTTTAGTAGCATCAGTGCGAATATCGACACATTAAAAAAGCTAGATACCATCTTAGTGTTATGTGCAGTCTCATCAACATTGTCTCATGTGTGGGTCTTCCCAGAGAGCAGGTGCTTATGTTTTCATAAAGTATTTCTAAGTCCAGTCTGATTCATTTTTAAAAAAATATTTATTTATTTTGCTGGGCTGGTTCTTAGTTAAGTCCAGCTCTGGTCAGATGCTGAGAATGTGCATGCAATATAGGAAACCTAGGTTTGTCCTTAGGTCGGGAAGATCCCCTGGAGAAGGGAAAGGCTACCCACTCCAGTATTCTTGCCTGGAGAATTCCATGGACAGAGGATCCAGGCGGGCTACAGTACATGAGGTCTTAGTTGTGGCACACTGGATCTAGTTCCCTGTCTAGGGATTGAACCCAGACACCCTGCATTGGGAGCACGGAATCTTAACCACTGGACCACCAGGGAAGGCCCCAGCCCAACTCATTCTTAATATACAAAAAGACTCAAACCACAAAAGACTGAGAGAGCAAGTATTTCTCAACCCAGAGAGAATGACAATGCAGATTTTTAAATTGTATTTTATGTTTCAAGCTTTTTATTCCAAGATCAGTTCTATAAACTTTACTCTCTCTATATTTCAGAACAAAGTATTTACCTTTGAGTGTAGTTTGTACTCATGTTACTGTGTCTACACTATATGTCAAGGGGTAGGCATATTGATTGTACTATTCCCTTTTTTTAAGCAAAGAGATTCACATGTACAGATTTCACTCATTCACCAAAATTAATAAAAATCACAGAATAGCAAGAGGCTCTTTTCACTTTTCAAGTCAACTCTTTCTATATATGCCTTAAAGTCATTTTCAGGCTTCTGGCTCAAGATGGTGGAGTAGAAGGATATGTGCTCATCTCCTCCCTTGAGAGCACCAAAGTCACAACTAGCTGTTGAACAACCATAAATATGAGGATGCTGGAACCTAAAAAAAAAAGATGCCCCACATCCAAAGACGAAGAAGCCTCAGCAAGATGATAGGAGGGCCACAATCATGATAAAATCAAACCCCAAACCCACCAAGTGGGTGACCCACAACTGAAGAATATTAATACCAAAGAAGCTGTCCCACTGTTGTGAAGGTTCAGAACCCCATGTCAGGGTTCCCAGCTCAGGGACTGGACAAAGGGACTGGGAATCCCCTGGGAATCTGACCTTGAAGGACAGCAGGATTTGATTGTAAGACTTCCACAGGACTGGAGGAAACAGAGACTCCAGTCCTGGAGGGCACAAACAAAACCTGTGTGCACCAAGACTCAGAGGAAAGGAGCAGTGACTCCATAGAAAACTGAACCAAAACTACCTGCTTGTCTTGGAGGGTCTCCTGTGGAGATATGGCTCAGCAAGGATTTACCACAGGCACGGGGAACTGGCAGCAACTGTCTGGGAAGGTCCCTTTTGGTGTTAACCTTCTTGGAGTGAAGTGAAGTGAAAGTGAAAGTCACTCAGTTATGTCCGACTCTTTGTGACCCTAAGGACTATACAGTCCATGAAATTCTCCAGGCCAGAATACTGGAGTGGGTAGCCTTTCCCTTCTCCAGGGCATCTTTCCAACCCAGGAATTGAACCCAAGTCTTCTGCATTGCAGGCAGATTCTTTACCACCTGAGCCACAAGGGAAGCCCAAGTATACTATCCCTTCTCCAGTGGATGTTCCTGACCCAGGAATCGAAACAGGGTCTTCTGCATTGCAGGCAGATTCTTTACCGAGTTATCAGGGAAGCCCAGCCCTCTTGGAGGTTCCCAATAACCCTACCATAAGAGCTCATAAATCTGAGGTCTGGGTCACCTCAGGCCAAAAAACTACCAGGGAAGGAGTGCAACCCCACTCATCAGCAGATAATTGGATTAAAGCTTTACTGAACAAGGCCCTGCCCACTAGAGCAAAACCCAAATTTCCCCACCAGCAGTCCCTCCCATCAGGAAGCTTTCACAAGCCTCTTAGCATCCTCCATCAGAGGGCAGACAGAAGAAACAAGAAGAACCACAACCCCACAAAGACAAAAACAAACCATATTACAGAAAGTTAATCAGCATGAAAAAAGCAGAAAGTTATGTCCCAGAGGAAGGAACAAGATAAAACCCCAGAAAAACAACTAGATGAAGTGGAGATAGGCAACCTTCCAGAAAAAAGTTTAGAATAATGATAGTGAAGATGATTCAGGATCTTGGGAAAAGAATGGAGGCAAAAATTGAGAAGATGCAAGAAATGTTTACTAAAGACCTACAGGAACTAAAGAACAAACAAACAGAGATGAATAGTACACTAGAAGGAACCCATAGCAGAATAACTGAGACAGAAGAACAAATAAATGACCTGGAGGACAAAATGGTGGAAATCACTATTGTGGAACAGAATATAGAAAAAAGAATGAGAAGAAATGAAGACAGCCTAAGAGACATCTGGGACAACATTAAGCACACCAATCTTCACAATATAGGGTCCCAGAAGGAGGAGAGATAGGAAGGATCTGAAAAAATATTAGAAGAGATAATAACTGAAAACATGGGAAAGAAAATAATCAACCAAGTGCAGGAAGCACAGAGAGTTCCAGGAGAAATCCAAGGAGGAACACACCGAGACACATAGTAATCAAACTGACAAAAATCAAAGACAGAGATAGAATATTAAAAGCAACAAGGGGAAAATGACAAATCACATACAAGGGAATTCCCATCAGCCTATCTGCTAATTTCTCAACAGAAACTCTACAAGCCAGAAGGGAATGGCATGACACATTTAAAGTGATCAAAGGGAAGAATCTACAACCAAGAATACTCTACTCAGCAAGACTCTCCTTCAGATGTGATGGAGAAATCAAAAGCTTTCCAGACAAGCAAAGGTTGAGAGAATTCAGCACCAGCTTTACAACAAATGTTAAAGGCACTTCTCTAGGTAGAAAACGAGAAGGAAAGCCCTACCTATAGAAAATAAACCCAAAACAATTAAGAAAATGGTAATAGGATCATGGATTAAATGCACCATTCAAAAGAAATAGACTGAGCAGATGAGAACATGTGCATGTGTGCACTTCTGCTTACCATATCACTGTGCATGACCCCCCAAATTATATGCAATTATTTTACATTGTTAGGTTAATCATGTTCTCCTTATGGCTTGCAATTGTAATTATCTTTTATTTTTTGTGAAAACCGATAAACATCTTTTACTATTGTGATTATGTAACTATTACACACTTAATACCATTGTATAATGATTGGTCAACAGAAAATTAATAGACCCTTATATCGCCAAAACTAGGATCTAATAAAAAAGGCTGTAATCAATTATTAAAATCCATATGCATATCAGAATTATCTTGGAATTTTTTGAAAAATACAAATGCCCAGGTGTTTCTTGGTTTTTTTTGGTCAGAGCTCCAGATATGTTTTTAATGAGCTGCCATGTTTAAAAACAACTGAACTGGGAGGAGGGTTCAGGATGGGGAACACATGTATACCTGTGGCGGATTCATTTTGATATTTGGCAAAACTAATACAATTATGTAAAGTTTAAAAATAAAATAAAATTAATTCAAAATGGAAAAAAAAAAAACAACAACTGAACTATATGAGAATCTTCTACTTTTATCTAGTTTGTTTCACTTTTTCTATTTCATATTAAGTGTTCCCATTTCATTTAGTTTATGTTTTCCAATTTCTCCATCTCTCTTTTTTTTTTTTTGATGTTCTTTCACAAGCCTTTATCAAGCATAGGAGAAAAGCTTTTGTATACATATATATAACATATATAAATATGTAACATATATATATTTTAGAAAACTTGTGAATTTTTGCCTAACTAAAAAATCTATGGCATTTTGATTCCACTTGTTTGACTTAGTATGAATAGAATGCTAGATATCTAATTTTTAAAAATAGCTATGCAATAAGCAACAAAAGTTGACTGTATAGCACAGGGAATTATAGTCAATATCTTCTTTTAATAACCTATAATGGAAAATAAATTCAAAAATAATATATATGTATATGTATAACTGAATCACACACATAAAAAAGAAGTTTACTTTTTGAAATTTAGTACTGTTTATCTTTTTGCAGATATAAAGTTTTAAATATATTTGTGTAGGATATGATTAATATAAATTAATTAAATATAAATCTATTATATTTAAATTATTAATGACATCACTCAAGATGCTTCTATTCTTATCTTTTCTGCATTTGATAAAATATTCTTGGAGAAATGTTAATATGTCTCACTATGATTTTATATTTTTTCTTTTCCCTTAGATTTCTTCTGTTTTTTACTTTATGTACCTTTGTTTCTTTGTTGCTAAGGTGTCTAATGGCTTATAATATCCATCTTCCTTATGAGTTGTATCTTTTATCATGAAAAATATTCATTGTTGTTTCAATTAAAATAAATTAATCAATTTTAAAAATAAAAAAACTAAAAAACAAGAACAAACCAAAAAAGTCATTTTCAGGTATGGTAAGATACTTGTTCTGTAAGAAAATGTATTTTAAAAAATTTTAGTTGAAAATCTGCCAGGAATCCTGTCTGAAAAGACTATTTCACAAATAATAGGGAGGGAAAGCAGCAAAATAAAATGTCTGTAGACAAGGCTACAGCAGATCCGTGATTTAAATGTAAATCTAATCTCTATCTCGAGTCAGGAACACATGTATACCTATGGTGGATCCATTTCGATATTTGGCAAAACTAATAAAATATTGTAAAGTTTAAAAATAAAATAAAAATTAAAAAAAAAGAAATAGCTGTCTCTGTTGGAACTTTTTAATGGCATCTTGATTTTGCCATCACCTCAAGGTATACCCTCACAAGTCAGGACACAGGATGAGATACCAAGTATCTTCCAAAAGATGTCTTCTGAATACAGACCAGCTTTCTAAGAATTTTCTAAAATAGCACATGGGCTTCTCTTTACATTCACAGAATCAGAGAAACTTAAGAATAGAAGCAAAACTTAAAACAACATCAAGGGCAAGGCAGGTAAATGGAGATTCTAAGTCACCGTCCAAAAAAACCCACAAAACTTTGTAGCTGTGGAACTAAGATGAGAACTGCAGATTCCTGACTCCCCACTTCCTGTACCCACACATCTCACAGTGCTCTGTCCCCTTTCCCCAAATCTGTCTTCTTCTTCCTCGTCATGTGCTTGTGGCCATAATGAACTCATGGCCAGCATGTGAATATGCCAAGGATACAGTCCATACAGATAAAGGAACCAGGGCATCTCTTGCTAAAGAAGCTTTCCCAGATAGTGAGCTAGCTACCAGTTCTGCAAAGAATGCTTTGTGGCAAAGAAAAAGCCATGAGGAGAAAAAAAACAAAGAAGTCAAGGTGTTTCCGAGGCAACTTCATGTTCGTGGTGCTCACCTGTATTTTAAAAGCAGTTTCAGTACCACTGAGCGGATCACGGGGGTCTTATCCACAACATCATCAAAAGGAGAAAGAGATTTTGTGTGTTCACAGCATCCTAAAACCAGAAAGAGGAAGGTAGATCATTGTTCACATCAGACATAAAAAAAGAGATGAAGCACTGAATTTTTAACTCTATGGAAACACAGCCACTCACGTTGGGGAGCCTTCTCTACAAAGAGTAAGGATAGCAGGTCTTTGACCACTTCCTTCTGAGGTGGAGAATTGTCTTTGAAGCACATGGTAGAAACCAGGTCCACGAAGAAACTATTGCACATCTGCCGGAAGCGGGCATGTTTCTCAATGACCTCCCTTGGGAATGGTTAAAAACCATGGTCAAAAGTCTTGTACAATGTATTCCAGAGTCCCTCCCTACAGAGTGCTTTGGGATTTGGATAGAAATTTTTTAATTAAAAGATGCAAGTATCTCCTTACATAGATTAGAACAAAATTGCAATAGACAGTACATAACTCAGCTTTTTTGAGAAACACTTTGATCATTTGGACCGTCTAGCAATAGCCTTCATATCCTAAAAGTTTCTCAAAGATCCCATCCACTGTGCTTGTCTTGTGCTCCGTTTTTAGGAGGCATCAGAAGGGAGGGAAATCAATGACCTGGGTTAATTTTAACTACTTCCCTGAAAGGCTCTTAGCCATACAAATGTTAGTTTTATCCTTAGGTCATAGAACATGGATTGCATTTATACATTAAGAGGATAAACCAGTTGCATCTAAACTCTTTGGGTACTTGTGATGGCTTTAATTAGTTTACAACTTTCTGGTTTATTTCCTCTAATTTTTCTATCTCCCTAATCTGTACACATGCATATATCGGGGAGAGAATATTTTGAGATGCTAGGTGTTTTATAAAGGTACATAAATAATTAGTCATCTTTCTTAGGACACTTCTCGGCTTTCAGGTTTTCTAAGATTAATAGTTATATTTCTGAATACTGTATTTCCCAAAAAGGAAGAAAAAAAGAGGAAGCATTCTCAAGAGAAAGGGTGTTTTACCTGTGCTCCTGGGAAACAGTTGGAGAGAAGGTGTTTGGTAAGTTGGTTAAACAATGGGGGCATCTCATCTGCCCTCGGGTGAGGTGAACTTCAATGCAGCGCAGGCAGAATATATGGTCACAGGGCAGGCAAACAGGATCCTGTGCATCTCCTAGACAGATGGGGCATGGCTGAACCACAAACCTAGAAGCCAAGAAGGTGATCAGTTCTAAAGCAGAGAACCCGGCCGTAAGAAGCAAAAGTACCAAAGATTCTGAATTCTCTCTCCCTTGCAGATCCCAAATCCAAGAGCTCACCTACTGAGGCTCTTTGTCACTTGATCCTTACATTCACGAAGAGTAGTCATCACTGCGATGAAAGGCCTGTGGGTCTTGGTGTCAGAGTCCTCAAGTAGGCACTGAAGGAGAAGGGCAGTCGAGGGTGTGGGTGGAGCTAATTAGCAGTGAGGAAGGGCAGGGAGCAGAAAGGCAACAAAGACAAGAAAACAGAGGAATGGTATGGGGAGGGAGGAGGGAGGAGGGTTCAGGATGGGGAACACTTGTATACCTGTGGTGGATTCATGCTGATATATGGCAAAACCAATACAATATTGTAAAAAGTTAAAAAAAAAAGAATATACACAGATAATGAACAAAAAAAAAAAAAGAATACTGGAGTGGGTTGACATTTCCTTCTACATTTAAATGTTTGGTAAAGTCTGAAACCCATGAGGATTCTAGTTACATATTTTTGCCTCTGTGGCTTCTGTGACTGAGGGTAACAGGTGATTTGTTTGGGAAAAATCAAGGAAATTATGACCAAACCTTGATTATAATTTTTCCTTACACAGTAAGTAATTTGGTTCTTAACCACATTAAAGAAATGAAAAATCAGGCAACAAAGAATACAAGAAAAGATTCTCGGCAAGCAGTGTCTGCAGACTGGCCAGCAGGATGGTCAGTTATGTGTTCCTTTACCCATTGTCGGTTTATCAGAGCAGAAATGTAACCTTGTCTAATCCACCCACTATTGTACCGTGCATAGACCAGAGAGTTGGGAGGGTCTCTTTTTCTTCAACTTTCAAAAAAGAATATCTCTGAAAATCAGTAGAACTAATGAGAATTGAAATCTGCAATTAACTCAAAATAGGTCCCATGGTATTATTGTTTTTTTAAACATTTGAGCATAGAAACTTTTTTGTGTATTAGCTCCCTCCATTTATTTATATTATTAAATGTGAATGTCTACCAGTATTCTTAACCTGTTCTACATCTCAGATCTCTGTATTGGTCTATAGAAGCCTGCAGTGACTTCTCAGAATAATGTTTTCAAATACATAAAATAAATTACAGAGGATAACAAAAGAAAAAAAAAGAAAACAGCCCGCTGGAGGAGCTGCCCAGTTAGGGCTCTGGTATCTGCGGTTCAAGGCTTTTTTATTTGTTTAGCAGTTTCTTTAACTTTGAATGCCCTTTGTAACTATTCTGCTTTGGGTTGAAGGCCGATATTCTCAGTTTCTGGTTTTTCTCCTCTTCCTCCTTTCTTTTAAGGTCTTAATGCCCCCCCTTTCCATTATATTTCAAACTGTAATGATAATAAAATAACTATCTGTGTATCCACCAAGCTTTAAGTGATCTTAGCACTTTTTGAATATTTGCTTTATCAGTTTCTAAACAAATGAAACGTTACAGGTACAGTTTCAACTCCCAAGTGTACCCCTTTCTAATTATATATCTGCTGTTTCCCCCCAAACCCCCACCCTCAGCCCTGAAGAACACATTTCTAAATTCCCACTTTCACTAGATTTGCATGCATGCATAAAAACCTTGTTGTTGTTTTGAATATTGTAAACTTTGTATCAGGGACCTCACATGGTACCTAAACGTCTGCAAACTGCATTTTTCATTGACAGAAGTAGATTCAGATCATTCATGTTAACTCCTGCATGGTACTTGTTGACACATATACTGGTCATCTCTTTACCTGTTGATGAACATTTAGAATGTTCCCAAATTTCTTGCAATTTCCAACAATTCTGTATCCAACATTCTTAATGTGTCAGTACAAATGGGAAAATTCTCTAGGGTATGTATTTAGAAGTAGAAACACTGTTTTTTAGCAAAGGCCTATCTTTAATGATATAAGATAGTGAGTTTAATGGGTGTCCTTAGGGAATTTTCTGATTAGGCATGTTTACTGTAGATGTTTTTATGTTATGTTTGTCCTTGGGCATTATCTGCTGAAGGAGAGTGCCTTGCTATTTCTAATCTGGCAAGAATATCTTTTTACTGTTATAAATGTCCTCAAATGCTTTTTCAGAACCCTTTGAAATAATCATTTGGAGTTTATCTTTAAATGAGTTATGTATTAGTTTATTTGGGTTTTTCCATAACATTTTATGAAACATAAATATTTTATTTTCAGAACATTTTACAGAAAAATCTGAACAAACTTTTTGGACAATCCAATAATGAATGATGTTTATAGACTATGATTTTGAGTGTCCTTGAATTCTGAGGATTAGTTTTACTTGGAAATGATATGAGTTTCTAACACTCTGAAAAATATGATCTGTTAATCAAAAGATTCAAAAAAGTCCAAAGAACTTTAGACATTTTCCAAAGAAGATTACAAATAGGGAATAAGAACATGAAAAAAATGCTCAACATCACTAGTCATTAGGGAAATACAAATCAAAACCACAATGAGATATCCCTTCACCCATTAAGGGGGCTGTTATTTTTTTTTTTAAAGTGGAAAATAGCAAGTGTTGGCATGGATGTGTAAATATTAGAGCCCTGGGGCATTGCTGGTAGGGATCTGAAATGGTGTGACAACTGTGGAAAATGGGATATTGATTCCTCAAAATGTCAAACATAGAATTGCCCTATGATGCAGCAATTCCATTCTTAAATGCAAACCCAAAAGAATTAAAGTAGTGACTCAAACAGGTACTTCTACACCCAGGATCACAGCAACACTGTTTACAATCATCAAAAGGTGGAAATAACCCAAGTGCCCATCAATAGATGGCTGGATAAACAGAATGTGCTCTATCCATACAGTGGAATCTTAAAAAGGAAGGAAATTGACACCTGCTACAATGTGGATAAACCTTGAGAACATGAAATATGCCAGTCACAAAAAGACATTTCTAAGGCTGCACAGCAGAGCTACTGGTATTGCTTGTGTGAGGTTCCTGATAGGCAGAGGCTATCTTCCCCGAGAGGCCACTGATGCTGAAAGGACGGTCGCTTTTTCTGAAGGGTACTATCCTGTGTGTCACCAACTTTATAAACGGTGTTGAGGGGCAGGGACATGGGTCTTCCTGTGCCCTTGATCCCACCAACAGTACTGTTTGGAAGTCCACAAGTCTAATGGCATTCTCCTGGATCCCCATCTTCCTGACCTTAGCAAGTCCCCTTGGGCCAGGCTGCTGGTCTGGTCTGGGGCCACTCGAGGCCTGGTTGGAGCCCACCCTTCAGTCCTCCCAAAGCTTTCCCAAGTGTACTTGCTGCATGAATAGTTCATTATCCTTCTAGGAATCCTAAATAACATATCCTGACAACACTCAGGAGAGGCTAAAAATTAAACACCGAAATTTTAATGGCTTATATGATGAAATCATTTTCCTTAGCACTTCTAGATAAAACTGTCAGAGCAGAAAGGGAATGTACCACCCAACTGATAAAAGTTGGGTCATGCTTCGACTGTTCTTCATCTTACAAAGAGGCAGATCCATGCCTGACAAGCCAAGCCTCCAAACTCACCTTGTTCAGCAAGGAGACATAGTCGGTCACCAGCTCGAGCAGCTCAGGAATCTGACTCTCTGTCTCCAGCAGCACGTGCTCCACAAAGAGTGAGATGGAGAAAATGCGATTCCAGTGGGTTCTGTCAAGAGAGGGGTTCCCTCACTCAGCTCTGACAAAAAAACCTGAGACAGAGGGCAGAGGTGCAGGGAGGTAGTTCCAAGGCACAGGGGTTGAAACATAAGAGAAGGAGCAGGTGTGAAGGTAGATGAATTGGGTAGAAGCCCTTTGTGATGTTCTCCCTGACCTCTACCCACTTCTGTCTTTCTCCTCCCCACAGACTCCCAGCTCAGACAACTCAAGTTCCATGCCTCTGCCCACGTCTGGTGACTCCCACCTCGCCCTTAAAGGCCAGCCCAGGACTTGTCCTCTGGGAAGTCTACCCCGAGTGCGTGCCCTTTTTCTGTCACCCTGCTGGGGTCCTCTGCAGCTGCTCCTTCTCCCGCAGGATCATAATAATCCGCTCACCTCTGTGTCACCCCCATCACTCTGTGCACTCCCTGAATGCTCAGTTCTCTCCTCTGTTTTTCTAGGATCACTGTGATGCCTGGCATTTAAGTAGGCTTCCACAGATGTTATAGAATGAATGAGGAAAGGCCCACTTCCTGCAATAGGAACATCTGCTCTCTCTCTCTGATGTGCCTGGGCCTCCTGGGTCTTACCTGATATCTCTGATGAGGGTTCTGGTCATCATCCCACAGTCCTGCATGTACCCTTCTGAGCAGAGGAGCTCCAGTGGCATGGAAAGATTCTTCACAGTCTGTAACCAAGCTTGGGGACTGGGCTTCAGGAGGTTTTCTGTCAGCATTTCAGCACAGGCCACTGCTGCCAACACATCCAGACTCTGGGGAGCAGAGAACAGGCTATTGACTGAGCAGTCTGTCCCCTGACCCCCATTGGGCTGCTCTAAACCTTAAGTCGGAGGTCCTGGCTGTCACCCAAGTTGTTCCTGTGTTCCAGGATTGTAGCTTCCCCTTTCATGGTCTTGGGATTTAGGAGGCATGAGTTAGATGCATTCTAACTGAAGAACCACACTGACGTGTGTGCCAGTAAAGATGTCTCCCATTTCCCTTCCCAGGGTGGTGGTGGGAGCACCACCCTTCTCCACTAGCTTGAGGAGGCCAAGCTGGGCTACAGGCATGAAATGTCCTCAAGAGGGGCCATACCATCTCACGTAAAGCCCAGCTATGGTTCTGTGTGCCTTTTGTAAGGCTTAGTAAAATTGGGGAGTGGATAGTCAAGATCCTGGAGAAGTTTTGTAGCCGGCTTCTGAAATGGTGGTAGGCGAGGTGCACTGACAGTAAGGAGACCTCTTCCTCCGGCCTTCCTGCATTCAGCTGATTGACGCAGGACCACAGAGCCATCTGCAGAACCTGGGATGAAAAACAAGCTTTTACTCTATTATTTGTAAGCTATTTTTTAAGAAAGATACATTTTCCTTGTGGAAAATTGGAACTATTCAAAAATGACAAAAAAGAAAATTAAAAACCATGCACACTATTAATATCCCTTGTCTACATTTTGGCGTTGTCCTTCCTAGACATTTTTAGATCCATACCTCCTCTTCCTGTGGTCCCCAAATAGATCCCCAAATGTATTCCTGGTTTTTTTCCACTTTAACTTCTAAGCATTTCTCTACCATGGGCACACATGAAGAAAATCATATTTAATGGCTACACATTAACCAATCAATTGACTGTACTTTAATTTGTCCAACTCTAATTTTAGATAATTAAATTGCTTCTAAATTTCCATTTTTAGAAGTAAAAATGAAAGGAACATTTCTGTGAATAAAATAATTGTCCACATCTCTGATTATTCAGATTTTGTAAAGTTCTCCATTCACCCCAACACACAGTTTTCCAGAAGCACCATGCTGTTCACTGGCAATGGAGGAACTTCTGGCTGTTTTAAATACCAGTTTTGCCACATGGACAAGCAAAGATGGTATCTAAAAGTTGTTCATGCTTGTTGATTTACTAGTGAGGCTGAGAATTTTCCCAGTGTTTCCTGAACATCTGTATAATTATTTGTTATTAGTTAATTTATAACTTTCACTCATTTTTTTTTAAATAAGGGGATTTTCTTATTGATTTCTAAGAATACTTTATTAACCCTTAATCTTCTTGGTTGTATGTTCTCAAATCTGTCAGTTTCCTTTTTTATGTATACTGAAGTTTGAAATCTTCAATATTCCATTGAAATTTCAGTTATTATTATCTTGCTGTGGTCAGTTAAATATTTACCTAATTTTCTTTAAGAAAAACTAAACATTTAAAAAGAAGATGTCCCAGGAAATTGGAGATCTTGTTCCTGTTACTAAAAGCTCCTTGTTTTAGGGGTGCTGAGAGGTGGGCTAACCAAGGGTTCTGAAGATGTGAGTGGCATTTTCTCACTCTACTGTCCTCTTGGACTACATTCTGTTACACAAACATTACAGCTCCAGCAGTTGAGGAAGAGTTCTCATGTTGGCATCTTGTCCATGATATACCAGCCTCGCCCAGACACCGAGTCAGTACTTACATTTAACTGTTCCCAAGTGGACACTCTCATGGTCAAGAGAAGGAAGTCTTTCAGGTAGCACTGAAGAAGTTCTTGCTGCTGGTCTACAGTGAACTGAGCAAGAAAACTGCCCAATGAGGTCTTCTGAAAGAGCTCCAGTAACTTCTCTGCCAGTCCTGTGGGGTAGGGCAGTGGGAGGTGGGGTGGGAAGAGAGACAGAGAATGCTTTGCGATAAGGATGTCGACCATGACTTCCCTTACCCATTGAATGCAGGGACACGGACATGGTTCTACTAAGGCCACCTTCTTATCATCATTTTTAATCAAAAATTTTTGTTATTATTTATCATTATGTTTTATTTTTTCAATTAATTATTTTATTTGAAGGATAATTACTTTACAATATTGTGATGGTTTTTTGGCATACAGCAACATGAATCAGCCACAGGTACACATGTGTCCCCCTCATCCTGAACCCCCTTCCCACCTCCCTCCCCACTGTATCCCTCTGGATTGTCCCAGAGCACTGGCTTTCAGTGCCCCACTTCATGCATCGAATTGGCACTGGTCTCTATTTTACATATGGCAATACACATGTTTCGGTGCCATTCTCTCAAATCACCCCATCCTCACCTTCTCCCACTGAGTCCAAAACTCTGTTCTTTATGTTTCCTTTGCTGCCCTGCATGTATGATCATCTGTACCATCTTTCTAAATTCCATATATATGTGTTAATATACAGTATTTGTCTTTCTCTTTCTGACTTACTTCATTCTGTATAGTAGGCTCCGGGTTCATCCACCTCATTAGAACTGACTCAAATGTGTTCACTTTTATAGCTGAGTAATATTCTGTTATGTATATGTGCCACAACTTCCTTATCCATTCATCTGCCAATGGAGATCAAGGTTGCTTCCATGTCCTAGCTATTGTAAATAGTGCTGCAACAAACATTGGGGTATATGTGTCTCTTTCAATTCTGGTTTCCTCAGGGTGTCTTCCCAGCAGTGAGATTGCTGGGTCATATAGCAATAGAATTGCCAGTTTTTAAAGGACTCTCCACTCTGTTCCCCATAATGGCTGTACCAGTTTGCATTCCTACCAACAGTGTAAGAGGGTTCCCTTTTCTTCACACCCTCTCCAGCATTTAATGTTTGTTGACTTTTTGATGATGGTCATTCTGTCCAGTGTGAGATGATACCTCATTGTGGTTTTGATTCACATTTTTCTAATAATGAGTGAAGTGGAGCATCTTTTCATGTGTTTATTGTCCATCTGTACATCTTCTTCAGAGAAATATCTTTAGGTCTTTCGCCCACTTTGTGATGGGGTTTTTCATTTTTCTGGTATTGAGCAGCATGAGCTGCTTGTATATTTTGGAGATTAATTCTTTGCCAGTTGTTTCATTTGCTATTATTTTCTCCCATTATGAGAGCTGTCTTTTCACCTTGCTTATAATTTCCTTCGTTGAGCAAATGTTTTTAAGTTTAATTATGTCTAATTTGTTTATTTTTGTTTTTATTTCCATTACTCTGGGAGAGGGGTCATAGAGGATCTTGCTGTGATTTATGTCAGAGAATGTTCTGCATATGTTTTCCTCTAAGAGTTTTATAGTTTCTGGTCTTTTTTTTTTTTTTTTAGTTTCTGGTCTTACATTTAGGTCTTTAATCCACTTTGAGCTTATTTCTGTGTATGGTGTTAGAAAGTGTTCTAACTTCCTAGAAAAAGTGTTCATTCTTTTATACATAGTTGACCAGCTTTCCCTGCACCACTTGTTGAAGAGACTGTATTTTCTCCATTGTATATTTTTGCTTCCTTTGTCAAAGATGAGGTGTCCACAGGTGTGTGGCTTTATCTCTGGACTTTCTATTTTGTTCCATTGATCTGTATTTCTGTCTTTGTGCCAGTACCATATTGTTTTGATGACTGTAGCTTTGTAGTATAGTCTGAAGTCAGGGAGGCTGATTCCTCCAGTTTCATTCTTCTTTCTCAAGATTGCTTTGGCTATTTGGGGTCTTTTGTGTTTCCATAGAAATTGTGAAATTATTTGTTCTAGTAGTTTGATAGGGATTGTGTTGAATATATAGAATACTCATTTTCACTATTTTGATTATTCCAATCCAAGAACATGGTGTATTTCTCCATCTATTTGTTTCATCTTTGATTTCTTTCATCAGTGTTTTATAGTTTTCTGTATTTTGCCTTAGGTAAATTTATTCCTAAGTATTTTATTCATTTTGTTGCAATGGCAAATGGGATTGTTTCCTTAATTTCTCTTTCTGATTTTCATTGTTAGTGTATAAGAATGCAAGGGATTTCTGTGTATTAATTCTATATCCTGCAACTTTACTATATTCATTGATTAGCTCTAGTACATTTCTGGTGGCATCTTTATGGTTTTCTATGTAGAAGATCATGTCATGCAAACAGTGAGAGTTTTACTTCTTTTCCAATCTGGATTCCTTTTATTTCTTTTTCTTCTCTGATTGCTGTGGCTGGACTTGCAAAACTATATTGAATAGTAGTGGTGAGAGTGAGCACTCTTGTCTTATTCCTCATTTTAGAGGAAATGCTTTCAATTTTTGCCATTGAGGATAATGTTTGCTGTGTGTTTGTCATATATGGCTTTTATTATGTTGCAGTATGTTCCCTCTATGCTTACTTTCTAGAGAGCTTTTATCATAAATGGGTGTTGAATTTTGTCGAAGGCTTTCCCTGCATCTATTGAAATAATCATATGGTTTTTATCTTTCAGTTTGTTAATACAGTGTATCACATTGATTGATTTGCAAATATTGAAAAACCCTTGCATCCCTGGAATAAAGCCCAGTTGATCATGATGTATGATCTTTTTAATATGCTGTTGGATTCTTTTTGGAAGAATTTTGTTGAGGATTTTTGCATCATTGTTCATCAGTGATAATGGCCTGTAGCTTTCTTTTTTTGTGGCGTCTTTGTCTGGTTTTTGTTTCAGGATGATGGTGGCCTCATAGAATAAGTTTGGGAGTTTCCCCTCCTCTGCAATTGTCTGGAAGAGTTTGAGTAGGATAGGTATTAGGTCTTCTCTAAATTTTTGGTAGAATTCACCTGTGAAGCCATTTGGTCCTGGGCTTTTGTTTATTGGAAGATTTTCAATTACAGTTTCAATTTCTGTGCTTGTGATTGGTCTGTTCAAATTTTCTATTTCTTCCTGGTTCAGTTTTGGAAAGTTATACTTTTCTAAGAATTTGTCCATTTCTTCCAGGTTGTCCATTTTATTGGCATATAGTTGCTCATAGTAGTCTCTTATGATCATTTGTATTTCTTTTTTGTCTGTTGTAACTTCTCCATTTTCATTTCTAATTTTACTGACTTTTCTTGATGAGTCTGGCTAACAGTTTATCTATTTTGTTTATCTTCTCACAGAACCAGCTTTTAGTTTTATTGATCTTTCCTATGATCTCCTTATTTTTCAGTTATTTCTGCTCTGATTTTAATGATTCTTTTCCTTCTACTAACTTTGGAGGGTTTTGGTTCTTCTTTTCCTAGTTGCTTTAGGTGTAAAGTTAGATTGTTCATTTGATGTTTCTCTTGTTTCTTGAGGTAGGCTTGTATTGCTATGAACTTCCCTCTTACCACTGCTTTCACTGAATCCCAAAGTTTTGGGCTGTCATGTTTCCATTACCATTTTTTTTTTACATATTCTGATTTCCTTTTTGATTGCTTCAGTGACCTGTTGGTTATTTAGAAGCGTGTTGTTTAGCCTCCATATGTTTGTGTTTTTTATAGTTTTTTTCCCCTGTAGTTGATATCTAATCTTACAGCACAATGATCAGAAAAGATGCTTGAAAGTATTTCAATTTTTAAAAATTAACCAAGGCTAGATTTGTGGCCCAGGATGTGATCTATCCTGGAGAATGTCACATATTCACTTGAGAAAAATGTGAAATCCATTGCTTTTGGGTGAAATGTGAAATCCATTGCTTTTGGGTGAAATGCCCTGCAGATATCAATTAGATCTAGTTGATTCAATGCATCATTTAAAGTTTGTGTTTCCCTGTTAATTTTCTGTCTGGATGATCTGTCCATTGGTGTGAATGGGGTATTAAAGTCCCCAACTATTATTTTGTTACTGTCAATTTCCCCCTTAATAGCTGTTAGCATTTGCCTTATGTATTGAGGTGCTCCTATGTTGAGTACATATATATTTATAATTGTTATATCTTCTTCTTGGATTGGTCCCTTGATCATTATGTAGTGCCCTTCTTTGTCTCTTATGACAGTCTTTATTTTAAAGTCTATTTTATCTGATATGAGTATTGCTACTCCCACTTTCTTTGGGTCTCCATTTATAAGAAATAACTTTTTTCCAGCCCCTCATTTTCAGTCTGTATGAAACTGTCCCTAGGTTTCAAACCTGTCCCTAGGTTTGAGGTGGGTCTCTTGTAGGCAGCATATATAGTGGTGTTGTTTTGCATCCATTCGGTCCGTCTTCATCTTTTGGTTGGAGCATTTAACTCTTAACATTTAAGGTAATTATTAATAAATATGATCCAATTACCAAATACTTTATTGTTTTGGGTTCATTTTTATAAATCTTTTATGTTTCCTGTATAGAAAAGATTCTTTAACATTTGTTGAAGAGCTGGTTTGGTGGTGCTGAATTCTCTCAGCTTTTGCTTGTCTGTAAAGCTTTTGATTTCTTCTACAAATCTGAATGAGATCCTTGTCGGGTAGAGTAATCTTGGTTGTAGGTTTTTCCCTTTCATCACTGTAAATATATCCTGCCATTCCCTTCTGGCCTGCAGAGTTTCTATTGAAAGTTCAGCTGTTATCCTTATGGGGATCTCCTTGTATGTTATTTGTTGCTCTTCTCTTGCTGCTTTCAATATTTGCTTTTTGTGTTTAATTTTTGTTAGTTTGATTAATATGTGTCTTGGCATGTTTCACCTTGGGTTTATCGTGTATAGGACTCTCTGGGCTTCTTGGACTTGGGTGGCTATTTCCTTCCCTATTTTAGGGAAACTTCTGATTATTATCTTCTCAAATTTTATTTTCTCATGCCCTTTCCTTTTGTCTTCTTCTTCTGGAACACTTATGATTTGAGTGTTGGGGCATTTAACATTGTCCCAGAGGTCTCTGAGGCTGTCCTCATTTCTTTTTATTCTTTTTTTTTTTTCACTCTGCTTCATTTATTTCCACCATTCTATCTTCCAGCTCACTTATACTTTCTTCTGTAATCAACACTTTTATCATCATTTCAGGACACTTAAGAATTTTCCCAGTGGAATAACAGAAGCAAAGTAAGAAGGAATGTTCCATTTCAGTCATAAAAGCCTTGTTGTTTCTATTCAGTCAGTAATTTGTGTCCCACTCTTTGTGACCCCATGGACAGCAGCATGCCAGGCCTCCCTGTCCCTCACCATCTTCCAGAGTTCGCCCAAATTCATGTTCATTGAATTGGTGAGGCCATCCAACATCTCATCCTCTGTCACCCTTTTCTCCTCCTCCTCCATAAAAGCCTAGCCAGCTCCAAAGAGAACACAATCTGGGACAGGCTGATTTTATTTCTACCAAGTCATAATGTACCTCAGGAACCTGGGACCCAAATGAAACAGGAAAGAGTGGGCTGCCTTCCAGCACCTGCAGTCAAATGCTGCTCAAAACAAAAAGATCTGACTTCTAGTGTAAGGGGTGCTAGCCCCTAAGTCACGTGCTATCATAGAAAAGTAGGGTCCATTAGGATATGGTGTGAAAGAGAAATACTCTCTCCTTGAGAGAGACTGCTTTGAGTTTGTTCAGAAACAGTGGTAGTACACGTACCTAGAAAAATAAGTTCATCTTCAAGTATTTGACATGTATTTTTAAAAGAAATCTTTCCTTTTTTAAAATAATTGAAATGTAATTGATGTACCATATTATGTTAGTTTCAGTAATTTGACATTACTACCTTATGAAATGATCCCCACAATTTGCAAAAAGCAGTGCTACACATAAACTTTGAAAAGATTAGCTCATGTCTGAAAGATGACTTTCCCCAAAGTTCTGTGTGATCACTGGTTTTGCTAGAATGCCTGTGGCCAGACGACTTGGCGTATGACAGCAAAGCAAGGGAGGACACTGATGGCTCAGTTTGGGCAAAGGTACTACTCTAATCCAGTCACTGGCAATTGCTGAGAAGGGCTCAGCTGGAGACATCTTGAGTCCCGGTGCCTTAGTTGTCCAGGGGACTCAGAATGGGGGTGATGATCTATGACAGAGTAGCAGGGTCTCCTCCTGCCAGAACAAACCCCCTCCTACCATCGCTGGGCTCACCCTCATTTCCTGTGATGTACTGAGTGTGGACCCACAGATCCTCCAGATAGTCATTGATTCTCCAGCTAAATGGGACGCTATTGGACGTCTTCTCTGAGATGTTCATGTTGTTCTGCACCATGGTGTAGGACATCTTCCCTTTAGACCTGTAATCAGCCAAATAAGGACCAAGAATTAAGTGGTTAGTAAGAAGGCACTCAAGACACAAGATGAGATCTATTTCTGATGCCAATTCCTCTCCAAGTACTGGGGACTTAGTGGGCTGCAAAGACAGCCCCCTGGTCTACTGAACAGCTCGTTTTTATGCTATAAAATAACTCAAGGATGATCTTATATAATCATTTGGTTTTACAGACAAAACCAAAACAAACAAGGGCTGGAAAATTGCTTGAATTTTTGTGCAGAACCAGTCTGGTGGTGTCTGAACCCACCCTTGCCCTATACCTGTGCAGAGAATCAGAGCCCCCTGAAAGCCAAACAACAAAGTTTTGGTTGGACAACTGAGCTTGAGATAACACAAGATCAGGCCTAGGGACAGGGTTTGTGGTTCCTGCCTTTGGCAGGAGGAGTGGGAAAATCAACATAAACACTCCCCTACATGCAGCTTCTCCAGTGTAGACGAATTGGAAGTTGGCCATTTTAACTGCAAAGGGTATTCTGAGCACAAGGAAATGAGGAAAGTCAAGAATGAAACAAGAATTTTTCAGAACTCACATCAAATCTTTGTTACTGTATTGTCATGCCCTTCAGGCTACAAAAAGAGCCAACTTCAATGTGATTTTAAATCCATACTTATATTTCATTAAACATCTTGGAGAGCCTATTAAGTTATAGGGCTTTTTCTCCTCCCGTTAAAAGAAAGTCTTCTATTCACCTTGTGTCCATCGTCACAAGAGGAATGTTCAGAAGTTTAATGTCACTGAAAATAAACATCCAAAGGTCTCTCGCCCAGGACGGAGAGTGTGGGCTGACCAGCAGCTCGAGGTTGCCATCCCTGTCCACGCAGGAGATCACACTCACCAGGAGGGGAGTCACAGCACCCTGGACCCGCTTCCAGAGGGTCTGCCTGTGTGTGGGAGAGAGAGAGCCAGGACCACTCAGGTTAGAGGGACCACAGACCACTCTGGGATGCCTGCATCCTTTTTACATTTTGTGCCTTCATGGCAGTAACAAAACATCTGCTCTACTATGCTCACACTACAGCTGTGTTTTCATATTTTTTACATAATTTTTGGAGAAGGGAATGGCAACCCACTCCAGTACTCTTGCCTAGAGAATCCCATGGACAGAGGAGCCTGGTGGGCTACAGTTCATGGGGTCATAAAGAGTTGGACATGACTGAAGTGACTTAGTACGCACATAATTTTTAAGTACTAGGAGACAGAATCACAAATCAAAATAAGCTTAGAGGCAGAACTGGAGAGGAGGTCCTTAATACTATCTCTAATAAATTGGAACTAGTTCATTGAAAAGGCCAAGTAGTATTTATTTTGTTATTAACTTGTTTTCCAGAACAAGTCACCTAGGTTCTCAAAATAAAGAAAATGACCAAATTCATTTGAAAAAAAAAATGTTATTTTAAGAAACAATATCTGTTGTGTATAGTATATAATAAAGAGAACAAAGTGATTTCATTCCAGGTCACATTAAACAAGAAAATATGTCTTTATTTAGAACTTAGTTTTCAGTGTTGATGGTTACGTACACTAGATCTGAATATACGTATATATGTAAACTGATTATTTACATATATGTAAACTTCAATGCTTATATTAACTACATTAAAGTTTGTTGCTACAATTATATTTATCATAAAAATAAACTTGATAAGTCGTTTACAAATTCTCATGGTAGGCCTAAGAAATCTACTACTAGGTAATTAATATTGGGGAGAGAAAGACAGGCTCTGTTTAGAAAAGAAAATAGAGAAATATTTTTTAAAAATGCTGAACCAGAAATATGCATAAAACTGAGAGTGAAAGGCAAGAGCTGGCTGCAAGGAGAACTGGGGGAAGCTGTACCTGGCCACATGTGTAGAACCTGCATGCTGGAAAATCCCAAGTACAGTCATCATTCCTTACCCATAGAGGGTTAGTTCCAGGACCCTCAAAGACACAAAATCTGAGGATGCTCAAGTCCCCTTATATAATATGATGTAGCCTTTGTATATCCACATTGTTCCATACACTTTAAATCATCCAAAGATGAAAATTCTTAAAGAGTTGGGAGTACCAGATCACCTTAGCTGTCTCCTGAGAAACTTGTATGTGGGCCAAGAAGCAACACTTAGAACTGGACATGGAACAACTGGCTGGTTTAAAATTCGGAATGGAGTAGGTCAAGGCTGTATATTGTCACCTTGCTTATTTAACTTATATGCAGAGTACATCATCTGAAATGCTGGACTGGAGAATCACAAGCTGGAATCAAGATTGCTAGGAGAAATATCAACCACCTCAGATATATAGATATGCAGATGATCTCATATCTAATGGCAGAAAGTGAAGAGGAACTAAAGAGCCTCTTGATGAGGTTGAAAGAGGAGAGTGAAAAAGCTGGCTTGAAACTCAACATTCAAAAAGCTATGATCACAACATCTGGTCCCATCATTGCATGACAAATAGAAGAGGAAAAAGTTGAAGCAGTGACAGATTTTATTCTCTTGGGCTCCAAAATCCCTGTGGATGGTGATTACAGTCATGAACTTAAAAGATGCTTGCTCCTTAGAAGGAAAGCTGTTACAAACCTAGACAGTGTATTAAAAAGCAGAGACATCACTTTGCCAACAAAGGTCTGAAAAAACTATGATTTTGCCAGTAGTCATGTATTAACATGAGAACTGAACCATAAAGAAGGCTGAGCACCGCAGAATTGATGCTTTTGCAGTGTGGTGCTGGAGAAGACTCTTGAGAGTCCCTTGGACTGCAAGGAGATCAAACCAGTCAATCCTAATGGAAATCAACCCTGAATATTCATTGGAAGGGCTGATGCTGAAGTTGAAGCTCCAATACATTGGCCACCTGATGCGAAGAGCTGACTCATTGGAAAAGACCCTGATGCTAGGAAAGATTGAGGGCAGGAGGAGAAGAGGGTGACAGAGAATGAGATGATAAGATAGCATCAGTGACTCAGTGGACATGAATTTGAGGAAACTCTAGGAGATGGAGAACAGAGGAGCCTGGCATGCTGCAGATCATGGGGTTGCAAAGAGTCAGACACGACTGAGGGACTGAAAAACAAGATTACTTATAACACCTAATAAAAAGTCTGCATAAACCATTGTAAATAAAATGCAAATGCTGTGCAGATAGTTGTTGACATGTGGTGAATTCAAGCTTCAATTTTTGGAACTTTCTTGTTTTTTTTCTCCCCAAAATATTTTCTACCCGCAGTTGGTTGACTCTGCAGATTTGGAACCTGCAGATACAGAGGACTGACTATATAAAGACTATCTCAATTTGGAATAATTTCAAGAAGGCAAATAATTGAAGTCCAAAACACATGGTCAGCAAGCAGTTAGCCTCCAAAGGCTTGTGAGAGTGGACCAGGAGGTTCCAGAGCTCCACCTGGACTCAGATGCTGGTCAGCCCCTGCGGCAGCCCCTGTGTGGGAGGGAGAGAGTATGGACACAGCAAACAGCAGGGCAGTGACAAGTGGAGGACTCTTGCTGCTTTAAACACCCTATGAACACCAGTAAGTATAGGAAATACAGTAAATGAAGGGGTGTTGTCAAGGGTACACTGAAAATAAAGATTTTAAGAAGCACTATGTAAAGTCTAAACAAGGAACCAAGGGAAATGAAAATAATTCCAGGTCCATGTCTGATTCTTCAGAATGTACAACTGAGAAAGAAAAGAAAAATAGTTATAGGAAAACATAGAAGCTGAAAAACCCTACAGTCACAAAACCAGAATCAATAAGCTTACATTGTCTATTTAATCCAAGATGTTCCCACACATCACTCCAGCCAACAGCAGGAAGGCAACACGTCCCTGCCGAGATCAAGCCTCTGGGTGAGTTTAATTTTCCCTCAGAGACAAAGAAACTGAGGACCAGAGTGGTGAAGTCCCAGGTCTAAGACAACCTTGCAGGTGGGAGTGGGTGGCATCTTCCATTTGGGAAGCAGAGCCATCCCCCCAACCCTGGGCCACATTGGTTTTCCTAGGCTTGTCTTGAGAACAGCATCAAGGTTTGTAGATAAAGGACCATGAACTGTCTATGAATACTCTGGGTTTTATTTTGGTCATTATCAAATAACTTCATATAGGAGGCCTAGGAAAGTAACTGTCTTCCCTCCCCTACATATTACCTTCTTACTTAATCACCTAAAATGGCACCATGTCTTTGATAATGGACATACTGGTACAGGTCTACATCCAACAAGAACAGATGTTCTGGGTTTTCTTTGCTTTGTTTTTTGTTATGAAAAAAAACAAAACAAAGCTACCCTAGTAGCTTAGCTATTAAAGAATCTGCCTGCAATGCAGGAGACCCCAGTTCAATTCCTGGGTCAGAAAGATCCTGTGGAGAAGGGAACAGCTATTCACTCCAGTATTCTGGCCTAGAGAATCCCATGGACTGTATAGTCCATGGGGTCACAAAGAGTCGGACACAACTAAGTGACTTTCACATTCATGAAAAATTTAAACACGCACCAGAGTAGAGAAGAGTCTAGCAGACACCATATAACTGCCACCCAGACCCTGGCTTCTTTTCCTGGCGGTACCTGAATGTGCCGGCCTCCTGCAGAGCATCCTGATTGAAGGCCTCCCTCACCACCCAGTCCTTC
>NW_011479876.1:0-213 GCF_000754665.1 Bison bison bison
TCATACTCTAAGAAAAGCAAAGAGAAGACCCTGGAGCAGGGGAGTTGAGTGTTTGGCCCAAAGCTGTATGTGGCTCTCTGGAGCATCGTGTGTGGCCATCTAAGAAGACATGAAAAAGAAATAAAAAAGACTCAAATGCATTAAACAAACTCAGTAAATAAAAGTAGTAGTGTGTTCTCTTAAAACGTACTGCTTTATTCCAGTATAGAGAGG
>NW_011479876.1:3778-6375 GCF_000754665.1 Bison bison bison
GAGCAGAAAGCCAAAGCATGGAGGGCCTGGAGGGCTAATGGTAAGAAGTTAGGATTTTATTCTGAGTAGAATGAAGAACGCTTGCAGGGGTTGGAGCAGAGGGATGACATGATCCAACTTCTGTTTCAACAGAGTGTTGGGGGGCAAGAATAGGAGGAGGGAGACCTGTTAGGGTACATATTGTGATAATCTAAATGAGGGATGATGTGACCCAATCAGAGTGGAGATGGTGGAAATGTAACTAGATATGAAAATTAGATATGCACACAGAGCATTCAGCAGAGTATCTGGCACATAGTAGGAACTCAATAAATGTTAATGGCAATTCGAACTATTGAATTATAATGACTGGCATGCAGCTACACCTGCAGAAGGCTCTTGTACCCAGGAAAACTGCAAGGAAGAGATTGACCAGATGACTGAGCCTCTCCTGGAACATCTGGAAGTTAAAGACATGGAACAGAGAGAAGCATCATTTTCCAGAGTTTCTCACCATAGATGAGTGGGCAGTCCTGTTCCCCATTGTCTCACAGAACTGAGAAGCTGGGCCTTCTGGGGGAAGGGCTTTGAGTCCCATGAGGAAAGTAGGGTCACTTCATATCCACAGTAGCACACCAGCTGCTTGCAGCTGAATGGACAAAATGACAGCCTGCTCAGGGGAAAGATTGCCAGGGTGGCCAAGGCCACATGTTCATGCCCTTGTTCTTTCTCTGGCACATGAAGGTATCAGTGACAACCTCTTCTCCGTCCCTCACCTTAACATCAGGGAGCGAAGTGTCTTCATTAGAAGTGTTTGCCCCATGCTCAGGTCCTGTTAAGAGCTGCAATGAGACTCGGGCATCCCCTTTTGGGCTTAGCTATTTCTTTGGGAGGATAGTACAGGGGAGTAATCAGGGGTCTGAAGAACATTAGTGGCCAGCTCCTTTCTCTTTCTCTTCTCCCTCACCAGCCTCTGTTCAGGTTCCCTGGGAAAGAGCAATTTCACCCAATAAAGTTCCCTACTACATCAAGTGAGTGACCATCTGAATCGGAAACAGGTCAATCATCTGCCCACCCTCTCCCTCCCCTGTCTTTTTTTCTACCTATCCCTTTCACCCCTATCTGTTGGGATTCCTGAATCCAATCCAGTTTTTCCTCTTACTCATCTCAAGAGCTCAATATTCTACCTGGGTAAAGGTGAACCCTTGTGCTTTGGGATCTTCAGGGTTCACCCTTAGATCCTGCTGCTCCTTGTATCCAACCTATCAGTGACGGATATGTGCATGTTTGTCTGTGGGGTGGGGGGTGATATGGACCCTGGTGCTATTGATGCTTTTATTTATAGCCACCAGGCTCAAACCACATGCTGGGACCATCCCAAGATGACCGAGTTATACCAAACTCTAGGTAAGAATTCAAGGTGTCTGTATAGGGTGGAGATCTATACAGTTGCCTTTGTCCTATAAGAATACAGGGGAATAGTATTCTATCGTGTGTACATATACCATATCCTCCTTATTCATTCATCTGCTGATAGTTAGGTTGTTTTCATGTCTTGGCTATTGTAAATAGTGCTGTGATGAATATAGGAGTACATATATCTTTTTGAATTAGTGTTTTTATATTCTTTGAGTAAATACCCAGGAGTGGGGATGGCTGGATCATACATAACACCCACACATGCACGCACACACACATACACATGGTAGAACACAATCATAAAAATGGATGAAATCTTGCCACTTGTGACAACATGGATAGACTTTCAGGATATTATGCTGAGTGATATAAATCAGAGAAAGACAAATACCATATTATTCCATTCATATGTGAATATAAAAAGAAAATAAATGAACAAACCAAACAAATACACATAGATACCAAAAAACAGAGTAGTGGTTACCCGAAAAGAAGGGGTAGGGGAAAGGCAAAATAGGTAAGGGAATTGACTGAATGGTGACAGATGGAAGTAAAATATTGTGTACATGAAACTTATATAATGTTATAAACCAATGTTGTCTCAATAAAAATAAAAAAGAACACAAGGGAATCCCATCCAACAAGCAAATGAGGGTGGAAGTGAGTCCTTGTCCTTTTTCCAGTAGCTTCCTTCCTTTCCTCTCTGCACCCCCCTCAACAGGAAGCTCTATTCTCCCCCTGAGCAATTTTATCATCACATCAGGGAATTATGCTTATAGATATATGCTATATCTGCTTTGAAAGACATTATCAAGGCTAAGATGAATGTGACTCTCATGTGCCTTATCTTTCACTGCTAAGAGAGACTCACTACTATGTTGTAGATTTTACCCATGTTGATGCACGTGACTATATTTCATTCATTTTTACTGCCATTGAGTGTTCCATTGTACATACCACAGTTTCCTCATCCATCCTACTGTTATGGACATTTGGGTCATTTCTACTTTAGAGCTAACAAAAACAGTGCTGCTTGGTAAAAAAAAAAAAATGTGAAACTCACTGCTCTAGAATATATACAGCTGGCTGGGTTGTAGGATATATGAGTGTTCAGTTTTACTAGGTAATACCAAGTTGATTTCCAATATGATTGTGTCAGTTTACACTTCCACTAGCAATTCTCTTTCATCCACATCTTT
>NW_011479876.1:8807-11056 GCF_000754665.1 Bison bison bison
TCTGCAGCAGCATCATTAGTTGTCAGGTATTTAATGTTCACTGACCACTGTGCTAAATGTGGTGAGTACAAGATCCAGTTAGATGTGGTCCCTGTCTCAAGTGTGAGGAGACAGAAGTACAGAGAAAGCACTTCCTAGAGTGATAATTAGAATAACCTGAATGGGAAAGGATATGTGCTATATAAGATCACAGAAGAGTGAGGACAGCAATCTAGGAAAGCTTTACAGGGAAGGAGACTTTTCAAAGTACATTCATAGCTATGATGTAATTTATTTCTCCCAACATTCCTTTCAGATGGGATGGACAGTGATGATGTAGTCTTCATTTATAAGTAAGGAAAATTCAGCATAGAGAGATTCATAAGCTACCCAGGGTTTCCCAAGCTAGTTAGTAATGGGTCAAGAACTAAAGCCCAGGCCCTCTGCCTTCTAGTTTTAGTTTTCTGGGCCTTAGGTGAGGCATGAAGCAGAGAGACAAGAAACTCTGGAGGAGGTTTTTTAAAATTGGGTTGGAATAGGGGAGTTTCCACAAGGGAAATGTTCAAATATAAGTCCCATAGGCTGTTCCACAGTCCTTTAGAGTGAATTCTTAGATGACCAAATGGGTTGAATTATGTCCTCTTTATAGAGTATCTGTGCAGTGTTTCTTTTCATTTGTGTGGATAATTGAGAGATTGCTGCAGTATGAGACTACATGGGCTACATGAACAGGAGGGGATAGGGCAGACAGACCTTGATTCATATTCAGGCACCTTTGAACCCTCAACCCCTTGATCTTGCTTCTTGAGACTCTGTTTTCCAGCAGTGTATTTGTGTCTGGCACTGCTCTCACACACAGCTCACTCTCTCTTCACCCTTCCCTCCTCCTCTCTGTGTTCAGAGAGAAAAAAGTGAGACAGACACAAAGAGGGAGAGCATTAGAATGTTTTTAGAGGGCTTCTAGAAGATCAGGGACCTTTAGGTATTCCAGTTTCAAAAGTCATTAGCTAAGTCAGTGCACTCTTACCCTCTCTTCTTTTTCTCCTCTTTCTCCTCACACCATTCCCTGGCCATTTCTGTTGTGGGCTTGGCGATGACTTATGGTGGGGCCAGCAGACCTCTTCAGCCAAGTGGCCAACTCAGGCAGCCAGTGTGACCAACGCCATCTTGGTGTCCTGCTTCATGAGGCCATTCAGGTGCCCCGTCAGCTGGGGGAAGTGGCAGCCTTTGGTGGCAGCAACGTGGAGCCCAGTGTCCGTAGTTGCTTCCGTTTTGTGAGTATGGAGCTAGGGAGGGAGGAAAGGAGGGATGATGAGGCAAAGATTGGGAAGAAGGGAGGGAGGATTCAAAGCTGGGCTTCTGTTCTTGTTTTTTTTTTTTGCTTCAGATATTTGTTTCAAGTTTTATTGGCATATAGTTGCTTTACAATGTTTTGTTAGTTTCAGGTGTACATTAAAATGATTCAGTTATGCACATTAACCCATTCTTTTTCAGATGCTTTACCCATACAGGTTATTACAGAGTACTGAGTAGAGTTTCCTGTGCTAAAGTACTCAGATGGAAGGGAGTTTGTTGGGCTAGAACAACAGGGCAGAGGGTTCTCTGGGCTTTTAGGATCAGAGTCCACTAGGACCACCAGGTCTACTAGGACAGGGTAGAAGGTGGACACCTCTAAAGAACAGGCAAACCCAGGCCCTGCTGTTTCTCTTCTTCCCATGAGGGCTGCCATGCTAGGCTCAAGACGCTTTGGGCCTCAGACATCGCCGTTGGGCTTCTTGTTTCCCTAGAGTACTGGGAAGCCAGTCATTGAAGCTTCACAGTTCCTGGAATGGGTCAACTTGGAGCCCCAATCCATGGTGTGGCTGGCTGTTCTGCATCGGGTCACCATTGCTGAACAAGTAAAGCATCAGACCAAGTGCTCTATCTGTAGGCAGTGCCCCATCAAGGGCTTCAGGTAGGGAAAACAATACCTGCTGGAGTGATACTAATAAAAATAGGCAATGTCACATATAAATCATATATTGCAAAACGATGCAGTATGTAGTTATATAATTATAACTAATCCATTGTTTGTGTGTGTGTGTATATATATATATATATATGTTGTTGTATATGGTTGTAATTCTTTCTATTGCATTCTGTTTAATTTTTGAAAAAGAAAAAAAGATGGAATATTTTTTCAGTTATATTATGAAGTATTCAGACCTAGAAAAATGTATAGATAAGCAAAGTGGGGGCAGAGTGGGAGAACAGCCCAGAAAAGGAAGTAA
>NW_011479876.1:13604-14635 GCF_000754665.1 Bison bison bison
CTCTTGCGGGAAAGGGAGGGAATGCTCTTTACCTGGGTCTCCAAAACTGACTTGGCTTTCATTGAAAACTGGGCCCTTCATAGCCTCCTGAGACCAGGTTGGTCAGCATCCCTGAACTCTAGCCACAGAGTTTCTCCTCTGCTGTGTTCAGGACCCACAGCTCCAGGCTTAGCTTCCTGAGCTAACTCTGCTTCCTAAACTCTTTTATCCCTCTCCCCACAGATAAGACCAAAGTCCCAAGCATATCCCTAGCTCTCCCCACTGCTCTCTCCCATCTCCTCTCCTCATCTCCATAATCCATCTCCATGAGCTATCATTTCTTCTCTATGTTTTGTTGGCACAGAAACATGTGTGACCCAATGGAAGCAGTTATGTTGCCCTTTAAATTTTTTCTTTTATTATCATCTAAAAATAAACATTCGGCTTCCCAGGTGTCGCTAGTGGTAATGAACCTGCCTGCCAATACAAGAGATGTGATAGATGCGGGTTCAATCCCTGGGTCAGGAACATCCCCTGGGGGAGGGCATGGCAACCCACTCAGTATTCTTGCCTGGAGAATTCCATGGACAGAGGAGCTTGGTGGGCTATGGTCCATGGAGTCACAAAGAGTCAGATACAACTGAAGCGACTTACCATGCACTGCAAAAATAAACATTTATTAAAATCATACACGAAAACTGGCTTGAGATGGTAGACCGATAATCCTCTAACTCCTGCTCATCTTCTGCATCTCTAGAATTTATGTAAAAGATATCTAAAAGTTAACAAATATATGATCATTGTAAAAGATTCTAATTTTTAGAGGTGTTTAAAGTATAAAACAAAGTCCCCTTTTCTCAGTATGTTTCCCACCCCTCCAGCCCAACTTCCCTTAGGCAACCAGTGTTCATAGTTTGGCACATATCCTTCTAGATCTTTTTCTAGGAGTGAGATGTGGTAAAGATGAATGAGAGTTGATTACCAGTCACGTTTCCTGCTCCAGTGGAGCAGCCACACCTCCATAGAAAAGCCCATTAGGGTGAGTCCCCCTG
>NW_011479876.1:14735-15510 GCF_000754665.1 Bison bison bison
GAGTCCCCCTGTCTTGTCTCCCCCCAGACCACATCCAGTGAGAACATGAGGGACTTTGCCACTACCTTAAAGAACAAATTCCGCTCAAAGCATTATTTCAGCAAACACCCTCAGCGAGGTTATCTGCCTGTTCAATCGGTGCTGGAGGCTGACTACAATGAGACGTGAGTACCAGAGGCTGAGCAGGGGCTGCAGGCATCCTCACTGAGCGTAGGGTGTGCTGTGAAGGGGCCGAGTCCTGCGTGGGCTAGGGCAGTGCTCCAGGACAAACCCAACTAGTGACAGCACAATTCAGTTGGGGCTTGACCAGGAATCTGACCCGAGAAACAGATTTGAATCCAGTCTCTGGATCTTGTTCCCATCAGCTCTTGCCCAGCTCTCTAATTCGGTGGTGGTGATGGGGTGTGTGTGGATGGGTGGTGGTGAGGAGACAGGCTGCCCAGCTACGCACTCTTTGGTCTTCTGAGTCTTTGCTGCTTTTTTCTAGGCCAGCTTCTTCCCCGATGTTGCCACACGCTGACACACACTCCCGAATTGAGCATTTTGCCAGCAGGTACCACCACATTTGGGGGAGGAGAATTGTAAGGAGTCCAAGGGGGAAGGGGTTTTCAGGTGGGGCAAGAGAATGGCACCATAGCCAGGGGGACGGGCACAGTGAGGATATGCAGCAGCCAGCAAGGCCCAATGTTTGGGGGGAGGGAGAGTTGGGACAGCCCCCCAAACTCCCTGATTATCCCCTTGTGTGATTAGAGTCCTTGAGATGAAAGCAAGCTTC
>NW_011479876.1:18844-20208 GCF_000754665.1 Bison bison bison
CCCATGAAGACGTTCAGCCTTGGCTTCTCCATCCTTGACAGGATTCTCCAGGGAGAGCTGAGGCGCCTGAAGTGGCAGCATGAAGAGGCCACTGAGGTACCCGCCCTGACTGAGGGCTCTGCTGAGGTGGCGCAGGGCCACTGCAATGAGGAGCTGCTGGCTGAGGCCCGGATCCTTCGGCAGCACAAGAGCCGCCTGGAGACGCGCATGCAGATTCTTGAAGACCACAACAAGCAACTGGAGTCCCAGCTGCAGCGCTTAAGGGAGCTGCTCCTACAGGTGGGTCTGGGGCCAGGGGAAGAACCTGAGCAGCTTCTGGGCACGGGAGGGCTGGGAAGGCTTTCTAAAGAGCACTGAGCTGACAATCAGAAAAGATGGGGTAATGAAGGAGCCACTATATCACAGCACTCGGCCAATTTTCTTGCACTGAGCTTCCACTCCATCCTTCTGTGTTACTTTCAAGTCACTGTGGGGCCTTGGGCAGAGGGAGGGCTTTTGGGGGCTCATGTCCCCAACCCCCGTTTGAATCTGGTATTGAAAGAACGAGTTCAAAGAACCATCCAAAAGGTTGATTTTGCTGCTTTTATGTTTGCTGGAAAGAAGCAAATTGGCATGCTTGGGGAAAGAAAGATTTTAGCTATGGACAGATCACTTGTTACTTTTTATTCCTTTTCTCTTTGAGAGGGAGTGTATAGGATGTAGTGTGGTTCTGGAGTTCAACAGCCCTGGAATTGAATATGGTTCTGCCAATTAGTGGCCTTAGAATGTTAGGCAACTTCCTTAGCCTCACTAAGCCCCAGTTTCTTCATCTGTAAGACAGGGATAAAAATATACCAACTTCATGGAATTGTGGTAAAAATCTAATGAGATAATACATTTATTGAATTTAGCATGATACCAGAAATATTAGTAAACACTTCATAAGTGTTACCTATTGTTGTCATTATCCATACCAGGGAATACCACACCAGATCTTCCAAGGGATGACCTCTGGATCAATTTCTGGAGGTCTTAACAAATGATATTATGTCATGAACCAAGGATCAGGGGTGCAACTCTATATTTCCAGATGGAATTGGGTTCTAAATAGTTTAATTATAACTGAAATGACAAGCAAGAGATCTTCTGGGGGCAATGCCATCCTTATAAGAACTGGGAGCCTTTGATACCTGGTGTTGAAGGAAGAAGGTATTTAGTAATTAAATATTCTAAGAAGTTTCCTGAAAGGAGAAGCCACTGACTGGGGCACCATCAAAAGTTTCTTCAAGTCCTAGGGTAAAGAGATGGGCATGAGGTCTCTAAGGACCTTTCTAAGCTCAAGAGTCTGTCAAAGTAAGGTCAGGAAGGCAAAAGTCACTTAAGTT
>NW_011479876.1:24155-24399 GCF_000754665.1 Bison bison bison
TCCTAGAGGTATAGTGTGTGATGTTGCATTGTTTATGGCCCCACACTGGAAGGGTGGTCAAGGGGGTTGCTGGTTCATTAGGCGGCCTAATGAAAACCTTTGACTTGTGGGATTAGCATCAGTGGTAAGGAAAGTGAGTGTTTGCTGGGGTTGTGGCATATAGTACGGGGAACAGTTAGGATTGATAGGTGATATATTCTCGACAGAATCTGACAGAGGCCAAAAAGCCATTAGGAGGGTACCT
>NW_011479877.1:0-204 GCF_000754665.1 Bison bison bison
GCATCATCCTGTAGTATTTGAGCCCATCCTCCCTGGTAAGCACTGTAGTGACAGGAGGGCCCTCTTCCAGCCGGTGAAGATCACATTTCTGAAATGAAATCACACAATTATCCCTCAGTCACTACAGTGTAAACACTGCTAACCCATTCTAAGATGTAACTCAAAATAGTTAACTTAAATATTTACAATCTTTACTGTTTTTTA
>NW_011479877.1:304-1355 GCF_000754665.1 Bison bison bison
CTTTATTGGAGATTTGAAAACTTAATTCACTCAATTCCCTGTTTTTTGTAAATTAATAGCAAACCTGTAAGCTCTGCAAGGATCTCCCGGACAGAGAGGCCACGAGTAAAGGTAAAGCCATGAGCCCGGTACGCTGTGATCAGATGGTCCGTGGGGTTGATGCCGGCCTCCAGGCCTACACAACAAGCTTCCTGCATTCACGGAAGATGCATCAGTGAGGCAATACAGTACACGTTTCTAGTTAACAGGCTTCCTTGACTATTATGAAACATTTGACCTAGAACACATTCATAAGCACGACAAATAGTTCCTTTTTCACCAGAAAAGAGTAAAGGGTAAAGACCAAGCCACAGCCATAAACTGTGGCAATCCACAGATATGCTGTTTCTCTTAAGCCTGTACGGTGACTTGAGAAAATCCTGCATCAGATGTCTACATCAAAATATTGGGGGAATTTCACTTGAAAATGGAGACTTCTGTCTTCTTTCAAAGACAAATAACAGGAAGCATTAGCCCCGTATTTCCACATGGCACCAACTGGCTGGTATCGTTATGACTTATCCTGCAGGTGGGACCTATCTGTTCCAGTTCACCACCAATTCCTGTCACCATTCTCAATTCTTCATGTAACTGGCAGCCTTCACTCATTTATTCTACCTGATTGGTCCCTGGTAGGCATTTGGTTTTGTAAACCTTGTCCTAAACCCACAAAACAAAAAAAAACAAAAACCCTTTTCTCCAAAGTATATCCAGTGCAGGTGATCATAATGCCATAGTGGAATAGGAAATCAGCAGTGTGATACACGACTAAATTCTGTAACATAAGCATCCTAGCACGTCTCCACATTTTCATTTTTATTCTAAAATACCAGCCTCAAATCCTTCAGACAAATAAGGTAGGGTAACAGCCAAAAAACACACACTATACTTAAATTCCAAAGTAACATAGCTTTCTTACAAAACTACCACTCACCTGACCATCACACAAGTGACAGAAACCACGAATAATTTTCTGTTTATACAGCTGATCTGCTTTTAACTCCATTCGGCG
>NW_011479877.1:4623-6103 GCF_000754665.1 Bison bison bison
CACTCCAGTACTCTTGCCTGGAAAATCCCATGGACGGAGGAGCCTGGTGGGCTACAGTCCATGGGGTCAGAGTTGGACACAACTGAGCCACTTCACTTACTTAGTCACATAAGACATTTTTTTCTTAAACTCTGAGTTGTTATGACAACAATCTTGAAGACTAACTTTCCTTCAGCCCAGAGCTAATGATTACACAACAAAACAACACATCTTGCTCAAGGGACATGAAGGGGCATGAACAATCATTTGTAACCTAAAAGCTTTCAGACAGCTAGAAATAAACCCCGTTATACAGTTACAGATGTAAGGCAAAATAGTAATTAAACCAAGTTAAAACAATAAAAATTAATCATTGTACTAATGATTATATAACAACAATGTATCTTGCTCAAGAACATGTTTTTCCTCGTAATAGGAACTTTCTACCAATCTTATGTGGGAGTGGGTCTGGTGAAAGTATATAAGGCCCTGCTAAGACTATCAAGAAGGGGCACTCTCTGTCCCCCCTTCTGATGTCTATGTGTCTCTGTCAGAAACTTTCTCTGTCCTTTTTCAATGTAATAAAACTTCTGCCACACACACACACAAATTGAGAAACTTGGGAATTTTCTCAAACTCTTCCAAAAGACTGAAGAGGAAGGAACACCTCCAAGCACATTCTAGGAAGCCACCATCACCCTGCTACCAAAACCATACAAAGATATCATCAAAAAGTACAGGCCAGTATCACTGATGAATATAGACACAAAAATTCTCAACTGATTAGCAAACCAAATCCAACAACATAAAAAAAAGCATACACCATCACCAAGTGGTGAACTCCAGGCTCATAAGGACGGCTCAACATATGCAACCAACGTAATACACCACATTAATAAAAGTCAGACACCACATGATCATCTCAATAGATGCAGAAAAAGCACCCAACAAAATTCAACCCCCCCAGAGCCTCTTAGACAGAGTGAAGTAGTAAGTCAGAAAGCAAAAACAAGTATCGTATATTACTCCATATACATGAAATCTAGAAAAATGGTACTGATGAAGCCTGTAGAGAACTGACTCGTGGGCACAGTGGGGGAAGGTGAAGGTGGGACAAATTTAAGAAAGGAGCACTGAAGTATATACACAATCATATGTAAAATAGAGGGAAATTGTAAGTAACATGGGGAGCCCAGCCTGGCTCTCTATGATGACCTAAAGGGGTGGGATACGAGGAGGGGAGGGAGGGAAGGGAGATATATATGACTGATTCACACTGTTGTACAGCAGAAACCAAGATACTATAAAGCAATTTTCTACCAATTAAACAATTTTTTAAAAATTCAACATCCATTCAGGATAAAAACTCTTATCAAAGTGGGCATACAGGGAACATATTTCAAAATAGTAAAAGCTATTTATTAATAGCCAACATCAATACTGAATGGTGAAAAGTTGAAAGCCTTCCTGCTAAAATCTGGAACAAGACAAGGATGGTCAC
>NW_011479877.1:8987-10212 GCF_000754665.1 Bison bison bison
AAACCCACAAACCTATGGTCAATTCATCTTTGACAAAGGAGGCAAGAATATAAAACAGGACCAAAACAGTCTCTTCAGCAAGTGGTGCTGGAAAAGTTGGACAGCTGCATGCAAATCAATGCAATTAGAACACACCCTCACACCATGCATAAAAATAAAGTCAAAATGTCTTAAAGGACTTAAACGTGGGCTTCCTTGGTGGTCCAGTGGTTAAGAATCCACCTGCCATGGCAGGGAACACAGATTCCATCCCAGGTCCGGGAAGATTCCACATGCTGTGGGGCAACTAAGCCCGTGCACCACAACTACTGAGCCTGTGCTCTAGAGGCTGGAAAAGCGAGCACTGAAGCCCGCACATCTTAGCCTGTGTTCCACGACAAGAGAAGCCACTGTGATGAGGTGCGTGCGAACTGCAACCAGACTAGCCCCCACTCACAGCAACAGAGAAAGCCCAGGCATAGCAAGGAAGACCCAGCGCAGCCAAAACTAAATAAATAAATTAAAACTTAAAAGAGAGAGACTTAAACATAAGACATGCCAACATAAAACTCTGGAAAGACAGCATAAGCCAAACATTCTGACATAAATTGTAAAACATTCTAACCATAAATCGTACTAATGTTTTCTTAGGTCTCTCTCCCAAGGCAATAGAAACAAAAACAAAAATAAACAAATGGGACCTATTCAAACTTACAAGCTTTTACACAGCAAAGGAGACCATAAAAAAGACCTAAGGGATGGGAGAAAGTATTTGCAAATGATGCAACCAACAAGGGCTTCATTTCCAACAGATACAAGCAGCTCATACAACAACAACAAAACAACCCCATTGAAAAGCAGGCAAAAGACCTTAACAGACATTTCTCCATGGAAGACATACAGATAGCCAGTAGGCACATGAAAGGGTGCTCAACATCACTCATTTTTAGAGACATGCAAATCAAAACAACAAGGTACAATGAAGTACCACATCACACCGGTCAGAACAGCCATCACTAGAAAACCTACAAATGCTGCCGAGGGTGTAGAGACAAGAGAACGCCCCTACACTGCTGCAGCCACTGTGGAAAACATGGAGGTTTCTCCGAAAATTAAAAATAGAACTATATGATCTACCCTCCCAGTGGCTCAGCAGTAAAGAATTCACCTGCAATGTGGGAGACCTGGGTTCGATCCCTGGGTTGGGAAGATCTCCTGGAGAAGGGAACAGCTAGCCCAGTCCAGT
>NW_011479878.1:0-199 GCF_000754665.1 Bison bison bison
ACCCCTGGGCTCACCAGAAAGATGAAGGCTGGGTACCCGATGAGGGCAATGGCTGTTGACAGCTTCCGCTTGTTCCCTCCGCTGTAGGTGCCGGCGGGCTTGTCGGCATACTTGGTCAGCTCCAGCTTCTCCAAGGCCCACTTCACCACCTGGGAGTGACGGGAACGTCAGGGACCCCCCTCCACACCCCCACGCCCCC
>NW_011479878.1:4369-4696 GCF_000754665.1 Bison bison bison
CCCCCCCCACCCCAGGCACCAGCCCCAGCCTGACCCTGGGGTCTCCTGGCTCCCTGTTCCCACCTAAAACCCTTGGCCCCCAGAGACAGCGTAAGAGTGACAACCCTAGGCTCGCGCTCAGAGCTGGCGGAGCCAGGGTATGGGGGCAGAGCTGATCAGCAGCTCTGGAGTCTCACCTGCCTCACTGTTCTCCAGCGACTGGTCCTCCTCCGACACCTTAAGGAACACTTCCTCCAGTGTCGTGTCCATCAGCCCAAAGCTGCTCAGGTGCAGTGCATCCAGACTGTGCTCCAGGTGCTGTGAAAGAGCTGCGTGAGGCCACCCTCT
>NW_011479878.1:4796-5427 GCF_000754665.1 Bison bison bison
CCTGCTGGCCCCGCCCCTGAGCCCAGGCCCGCCTCTTCTGCTGAACACGCCTCCTCCACCTCCCCCACTTTCTACAGACCTCTGCCCCAGCTCCTCCATCACCCCAGCCCGGACTCACACACCTGAAAGAGGCGCTCAAAGGCCCCCTTCTTGGCGGCCTCACTGGGCAGGATGTAGGAGAGCTCGGTGCTGGTGTCGGAGACCAGCAGGCAGGAGGCCACATGTTTGCGGATGAACTGGGAAACCTGGGACTCGGAGCAGCTGCTCAGCTGGGCTGGACCTGGGGGGCTGGCTGTCAGCCCTGGCTCTGGGAGGGTAGGAAGAGCTTCACTCAGGGGCTGGGGGAGAGGGTGGGCCAGGCCCAACTAGCATCCTGGGCCCACTGGGCAACACAGTGAGAGCCAAGCCCCTCAACCTCACTGGTCTTGAGGAAGAGTCTGGGGCAGGTGGCTTCCACACAGACCTTGGGGACCCCCGGGCTCTGCAGGCCGCTTAACCAGCGTGAGGCGGTAGCCGTCCCCGTAGGCACCCTTGAGGAAGAGCGGTGAGCCACAGCACTTGAGCTTCCCGTGGGAGATGATGGCAATGCGATCCCCGAGCAGGTCAGCCTCATCCATGTGGTGGGTGGACA
>NW_011479878.1:8380-10650 GCF_000754665.1 Bison bison bison
GGGCCGGGGGTGGGGGCGGGGCGGGTGACTGACCGTAAAGGGGGACCGGGATGGGAAGGTCTCGGGCAGGGGAGAGGCGGGGGACCCGCGCTGGGGACCTGCCCAGGGGGCTGGCTCACTAGCGAACACGGTGACATTATCCTGGTAGGCCTGGTTAAGGGTGTAGTTGACAATGCTCTCCTCATCTGGAAAACCCTTGAAGATGTCCACGCTCACCTAAGAGAGGACAGTCATGAGAGGCGACCTGGGCACCCGCAGGGCCCATGGGGCCCACCCACCCACCTTGGACATGAACTGGATCCAGCCGCAGGCCGCATTGTCAATGGTGTCCAGCTGCTGCAGGAGGACTGAGCCGTTGGGCAGTGAGAAATTGTCCTGGCGCAGGGCGGGTGGCAGCTCCTCGGGTGACAGGCTCAGTGCCTCCGGGTGCTGCCGCAGCTCGGCCACATACTGGGGGAGGGGGAGACCGGTTCAGAGGGTGGCCTGGGCTGGCCAAGGGGGCCCTGCCACACCTGCCCAGCCCGGCCCCCAGCACCTGCTGCAGCCAGCGCAGGTGTTGCTGCAGCCTTCCCTGCTCCAGGTAGCTGCGGATCTCCGCCGAGATGTTGAGCCACACCTGGGCGTAGTGAGTCACGTTGCCTACAAGGGCGAAGGTCTCATTGGCCTGCAGAGAGTGAGGGCAGAGCATGGGGCTCATGGAAGGACCCCGGCCAGCAGCGGGCTTCTCACTCCTTACCTCCCTCTGTGGCTGAAGGCCACCCACTGGCCAGTCCCCACCAACCACCAATCTAGGTCTGGCCAGATGGCCCCTGGAAGCTCCAAGGCCTTCCCTCCCAGGCCTCTGCTCAGCGCCTCCCCTGAAACCCCCTCTGCCCGGCTCCCAGGAAAGCACAGCCTCCCCAGCCCCTGCCACCAGCGGTGTCTTCCCCGGCCCTTTGTGGGACCCCTCCACGCACGTCTCGAGTGGCCCTGACACTTGGCCCTCACCTCCCCCCATGCTCATCCTAGGGAACCCCTCCACAGCCCTCCCCTTCCTGCACCATCTCCAGCCCTGGCTTCTACTTCTTCCAGACTGCAACCCGGGAGGGCCACAGACACTGCTCTCAGCTGGTCCCAAACCACGCAGATGCCCTGCCCAAATCTCACCCAGCGGACGACGCTCTGGACGGTCTCTGCCTGCAGCCCCTCCTCTACCCTCACCAGTGCTGCCCAGCCCTGGTCATGCTCAAACAGCCAGGACCCTGCGCCACACCAGCCAGGCAGGGCATCCTCAAGGCAGCCTTCAAAGTGCCCCTGCACCTCAGACTTGCTCACAGGTCCCCTCACCCAGAGAGCCAAGCCCCGGAGTTCTCAAGAGCCAGGGCTGCACCCCTCTCGTGCCAATTCTACCAACCGCCGCCCCCCCACACTGCGTCCCCAGCCTGCAGAGCCCTCTGCCCAGCTCCCTCAGTTCCTGCCCCAGAGGACACAGGCAGCCCGCGGCGCACACCTTGAGAATGACACGGTCTGCCTCGGAGCCCGCGGGTGCGTACAGGATCTTGGGGTTGCTGGTCATGAGGTGCACGAGGAGGCCCAGGTTCCGCTGCTCCTTGCTCGTGAAGCCTAGGGAGCTCATGTTGCCCCTTCGCAACGCCTCAGGCTCGATGGTGCTGGGGCAAGCAGGCGAGACTCGAGGTAGGACGGGGCATCGTCAGGGAAGGGTGGGCGCGGGGCTTCCGAGTGGGTGCAGGTGTCAAACAATTGGCATGGAGTAGGGGACCATGGACCAGGACCAGGGAGGGGGCATCAGAGCCAGGCCTGGGGGCAGGCCCAGCAACCCCCGGCTTCCTCACCCCGCCCCCTGCCACCCACCTACCGGTTGTTGCCACACAGGGTGGGCTGCAGGCCGGCCAGAGCTGCACGAAAGCGGAGCACTGGCCCTAGCAGCGCGTCCGAGGGGGCCGGGCTGCAGGCGGACGGGGCCCCCTCCTCAGCCGTGCTGTTGGAGCCGGGGCCTGCCCCAGCCCCAGTGCTGTTGGCTGCCCCGCCAGGGCCACTGGCTGCGGGCCCAGGAGCCCGGCCTGCGCAGGCGCCCTGAGGCAGCAGCAGGGCAAGGGCTGAGAGGACGTCCACGTCCCGCAGGACCTTCTGGGCATCCAGCAGGTCCTCCAGGAGTGCCTGCAGCCGCGGTGGGGGTGGCGGTTGCTGTGGGGCGGCAGAGCCATTGGGGGCATCCAGGCCCAGCTGAGGGGAAATGGGGCGAGTGGGCAGACGCAGGCCCAGGGGCAGGC
>NW_011479878.1:12729-15078 GCF_000754665.1 Bison bison bison
CGGGGTTGGGGGGTGGGAAGAGACAGAGGCCGAGAAGAGAGATTTAGAGAAAGTCAGGAAGAAAAGCAGCTGCAGGCAGCAGACAGGAAACAGAAGGCTGAGTGTTCTAGTGCAGATGACCCCAGCAGGTCAGAGGTCAAAGGGCATCTCACCATCCCTTCCCCACAACTGCTAGAGCATCCCTCTTCCCTCCACCAGCCAAAGCCAGCGCTCTGACTGCTTCACCAAGAACACAAGGCGGCACTGCCCCCAGGGCTCAGGAGCACAGGGGGCCCCTACTGGGCAGTGACCTCTGACCTCTCTGGCCAGCTGGTTAGTAGAGTGAACGCCAGAGCCCACTAGGTCTGAGTGGACAGCGGCCAGGTTCTGCAGCCCTGCACAGCAGGGCCAGGCAACCCCACCCTGAGTGACACCGGGGAGCCTGACCAGGGAGCCACCGACGTCCAGGGGACTCCAGCCTTGACCTCCCACCACCCCACCCCCACCCCACTGAGCCAGCTGTTCCTGACAGCAGGCAGGGGCCCTGCAGGACCCAGCTGGCCAGGAGACTCCGTTAGTGCAAGCGAGGGGCGGGGGAGGGCGCAAGCTTCACCAGGAAGCCCCTCAGGGCTCCTGAGGTTGCCCGGGCCAGCCGGGAGGCGACCACGCACTTACAGACTGCATGCAGGCCCAGGAGGAGGACAGAGACCATGCAGGGCGGGGAGGGGGCAGAACAGAACAGAGGAGACAGTGAGACCCAGCGCCACGGTCACCCCAGCCCAGCCAGGCGTGGGGCGTGGGACCGCGGCGGGGACGGGCACCCCTGTGCCCGGAGGAGCCGTGTGCACACCGACGGGTGTGCGAGACGCCATGAGGGCCGCCTGCCCGCCCCTCCCGGCCGGGCCCCCAGAAGCCCCTCACCTTCCTTCACAGAGATGGTGGGCTTTTTCTGCCGAAGCCCCAGCAGGATGAAAAACAGGACGAGCGGGATGAAGATCTCGAAGGCCAAGACCCACTGGAAAGGGCGGGCGGAGTGAGGCCACCTGCCCAGGGCGGGACAGGACACACCCAAACCCTACTCTCCCTCAGAGAGACACCCACCCCTCCCAGGGCCAGCCCAGCCCCACTGAACCCTGCGTGCCCCGCCAGGGGCCACAGGTCCACCCAGGTCCCCCAAGCCCACAGAGATCACAGCCCCTTCCTTCCAGAACCTCTTTGAGGAGCGAGAGGGTCAGTGTTCTCTGGCTCAAGCGAACCAGGTCTCCACACCCAGTCCAGATGTGCCTCGCTGAAGGCCGGCAGGGACAAATCAGGCAGCTTGTGGTCCACGCTGACCCACGCGTCGCCCAGCTCCTTGCCTGCCTGCAGGGCCGCCTGGGCAAGATCTCAGAGGATCCAGGAGTGTCTGGACTGGCCTGTGACTCCCACCCCCGCCCCCAGGGTCAGCCCTCCTCCCTGCAGCTGTAGCGCCATCAATCTCCCCAGCTGGCAAAGGCCTAAGAAGGTGAGGCCTGGGTGAGGGGAGGGCCTGGCTGTAGCCCTGGGCCCTAAGCCTCCAGGAAGACCTGGTCAGGGGTCTGACAGCACCCCCCCGCCCCCTGACCCTGAGACGCAGGTGCCTCCTGCCCCAGCCCACCACGACCCCAGGTGGCTCGAGTGGGCGCGGCCCTGCCTGCCTGGGGCCTCTGATCAGGGTTCCCTGGGAGACTTGGCTGCAGGCTGAGCACCGAGGTGAGCCCTGCTGGGGCCTGCCTGGAGCGGGAAAGAAGTGCCTGGGGTCCAGACTTCCCTCCATTCCTGCCTGCACCCCTCCTGGCTCAGGGAGGGCACGGTGGAAGGGGGAGGCGGACCTTGGGCTGGCTGCTCTTTGGGGGCCCCTGGCCCACCCAAGGGCACATCCTGACCCCTACCCCTACTGAGCTTCTGCGGAGGCACCAAGGTTCCTTTAGCCTCACCCCCACACCAAACTGACTTCAGAGCGCTGACCCAGCGGTGCTCTCTCTGGCCCAGGGCCCAAGCCCTGGTCCCCCAGGGCGGGGCCAGATGCTGCTGTGTTTACTGGGTTGACAATAGGGCTCTGTGGTGTGGAACACCCTGCTGTGTGTCTGCGCCCCACGCCCGCCCCAGCCCGTGCCAGCCTCCACCCCCGCCCTGAGCCAGCAGCCAGCCTGAGGCCAGCCCAGGAGGCATCGTGGACCAGGACAGGCGCCTGCCGCCTGCACACCGAGCATGGCTGGGGTCACGGCCGCTGAGCCGGCCCCACCCACCCCCACCCTGCCTCCGGGCACCTCCACGAGTAACTGCAGCAACCGGCCTGCTGCCTCCTCATTGCTATAGCAACGGCCGCACATGAGCTGCTGGGAGGAGGGA
>NW_011479878.1:18715-19322 GCF_000754665.1 Bison bison bison
GGGGCTAGGTCAGGACAGGAAGCCACTGCCAAGGGGGAGGGCAGCAGCTTCCTGCTACCACCTGCTGCCCACCCACCTGGGGCCCTGGCAGTGCCACCCAGAGGCTCAGCGCCAGCCCCCATCCCCCTCCCCTGCACACCAGGACCCCTGGTGCAGCAGGAACCTGGTGCTCCCCCATGCCCACGCTGCCACCAGTGACAGAGAGCCCACATCTAACCGGGCCTCATCACACCCTGGATGCCCACAGCCTGAGAATGAAGTCCCAGGGCGCCTTGCACACGTCCCCCAGCCACGTTTCTGAGCTGGGCCTCTGCTCCCTGCCCCTGGGCCTTTCGGGGTGGAGGGTGTCAGGGCGGGCTCTCTGCTGCAGAGCCTTTCAGTGAGGCAGATGGAGGCCGGGAGGACGAGCCTGGGGGCGGGGGCGGATCTGGCCAGGACATGAGGCCCCTGTGGCGGGGGCGCAGGGGAGGCAGAGTCCACGCACACTCTGCTTGTGTCTTTATTCGTTGCTCTCCCCTCCCCAGGGGGCAGCAGGCCACAGGGTCTGCAGGCTCCAGACTGCACATCCGGGACAAAGGGACCCCAGCTATGGGCTGGGGGCCGGCTT
>NW_011479879.1:0-197 GCF_000754665.1 Bison bison bison
CTATGGGACCTTCCCAGGACAGACCCATTCCCCCATATCCTCTGCTTTAGCTCCTCTCTGAAGTACCTAGATAAAAGCATCTGATGCATGCTAAAACCACCACAAAAGGGATGGAATTAACTACTTGATGATCAGGAGCACTTAGCCCACAGACCTTCTGGCATCAACCAACCAGAAAATTATGGATGAGCTGATCA
>NW_011479879.1:297-1821 GCF_000754665.1 Bison bison bison
AAGGAACTTGGAATGATAAGCTACCACTAACCAGAAGAAGTCAGAAAAAGTCAAAAAGAGAGAGGGGATGCCAATCCTATGTCATATTAACTTCCCAGAATCCTTCTCACTGTAATCCATCTCGACTGAATGATGCACGTGCCACCAGGAAGGACCTTGAGTCAGAGTGATTGACCAGAAACAACCTGAAACCAATCCTGTCACCATAAAACCAGAGACTGCAAGCCTGTGTGGCACAGTAGTTCTCCTGGGTTTCCTTACCCTGCTGCTCTCCCCCCAGGTGCCCCTTCCCAATAAAGTCTCTTGCTTTGTCTCCTCAGACAGTTCATTTCCTATTGTTAGACAAGAGCCTACCCTCAGGCCCTGGAAGGAGTCTCCCTTCCTGCAACAGACTGGCCTTACTGAATGTGCGTGGCAGACTCAAGTTTTGTTCAGTCACATAGGAAAAGTGACTAAATTAGATGTATATGTTAAACTATTATTTGTCTACCAATCATTGTTTAGCCTATTGATGAAAAGCATTTCAAAGTGTTTTATCTACCAAAATATATTGAAAATGTCTCAAGTATTAGAAAGATAATTGTCCCTCCCCCCACCTTTTTCACTGTCGAGTATAGTAGCAGTATCAGGCTTTTTAAAAGTTTCTGTTTCTTTTTCACTTCCCATTCATTTCAAGATTAACTCCAATTTGGAATCTTTCCCCATTTTTACCATCTACAGTGTCCTCCTAATCTTTACTCTACTTGACCTCTGCCAAAGTTGACTCTATTGAACTGTTTCACTTTCAGAACTACCATTATTAAAACCTACTAGGATAACTTTAGAGGTTGAAGAAGGGGTACTGAATGAACTGGAGCAGGAGGAAATTTTCTATGTTGACAGAATATTCTTCATCTTGATGTGAGTGATCAAGATTTGTACATTTTACTCTATGTTAATTATACATTAAAAAAAGGAGTCTGCTACCATTTAGAAAACACACTTTAACCAGAGCTTCTCCAATCTTCATTTATTTAATACCTTTTTTTTTATTCCATGATTTCTGCTTTATCTGACAGCCTGGTGCTATTTTTTAATTAAAGGTAAATTTACATACAGTAAAATGTACAAATCTCAAGTGTATAATTCAATGAGTTTTTAAAAAATACACATCTTTATATTGTACAGAAAGCATACATGTCTTCCTAAGCACTGCTTTAGTTACATCCCACACATTGTGATATGTTGTATTTTCATTATCATTCATTTCAAAATATTTTCTAATTTCTTTTGTGAATTCTTCTTTGGTCCATAGGTTATTTAGAAAATAATCCGTGAGACAGCTGAAGTATTTCAACATATCTTATTATTACTTATGTCTAATTTAATTCTATTGTGATCAGAGAACAAATAGAAATCTGTATGATTTCAGTCTTATGAAATGCATTGAAACCTATTTTATGCCCTAGACAATGGTTTGTCTTGGTCTTTTTCCCAGTTTTTAATTGGGCTGTCTTTTATTTTTGAGTTGAAAGTATTCTTTAT
>NW_011479879.1:4678-6898 GCF_000754665.1 Bison bison bison
GGCTACATTGGAAGGGATCTATAGACCTTGAGAAGAAGTATAAGCTGGAACAAGGAACTCTCTGAAACTGAACTGACCCCACACTGCCCTCAACAGCTACAGAGAAATTCCTAGATATATTTTATTATCATTTTTAATTTTTTTATTTTTAAGTTCTTTATTACTCCTTTAATTTTCATTTTTTAAAACCTATTACCTTGCAAAAAAAAAGACCCTATTTTTAAAGCAAATTTCATATTTTTAAATAACTTTTGTGATTTTTTTTTTAAATATTGTATTTTTGAGAGTCTAACCTCTACTCTAGACTTTTAATCTTTGCTTTTTGGTATTTGTTATCAATTCTGTACCTTTAAGAATCCAATCTTCAGTACCCATTTTTACTTAGGAGTGTGATTATTGGCTTGATTGCTCTCTCCCCTTTTGACTCTCCTTTTTCTCCCCTAGGTCATCTCTATCTCCTCCCTCCCCCTTCTCTTCTCTGCTTAACTCTGTGACTCTCTTTGGGTGTTCCAGGCTATGGAGAACACTTAGGGAACTGATCACAGGCTAGATTGGTCTCCCTCCTTTTGACTCCCCCTCCTCTCCTGCTGATCACCTCTATCTCCTTCCTCCCTCTTCTCTATGGAACTCTGTGAAGCTCTCTGAGTGTTCCAGACTGTGGAGAGCAAATAGGGAATTGATTACTGGCTAGATTGCTCTCCCCCGCTTTTGATTCCCCCTCTTCTCATCCTGGTCACTTCTATCTCCCTCCTCCCTCTTCTCTTCTCCATGTAACTCTGTGAACCTCTCTGGGTGTCCCCCACTGTGGGGAATCTTTTCACCTTTAACTTAGATGTTTTAACATTGGTGCCATATGGATGGAGAAGCCTTGAGGCTATTGTAAGGATAAGACTGAAAGCCAGAGGCAGGAAGCTTAAATCCAAATCTGGAGAACACCAGAAAACTCCAGACTCCAGGGAACATTAATCGACAAAACCTCATCCAAAAGCCTGCATACCAACACTGAAACCAAGCTCCACTGAGGGCCAACAAGTTTCGTAGCAAGACATACCAAGTTAATTCTCCAACAATGCAGGAACATAACCCTGAGCATTAAAATACAGGCAGCCAAAAGTCACACCAAACCCATAGACACCTCAAAACTCACTACTGGACACTTCATTGCACTCCAGAAAGCAGAGATCCAGCTCCACCCACCAGAACACTGATGCAAACTTCCCTAACCAGGAAACTTTGACAAGCCACTTGTCCAACCCGACCCACAGGGAGGAACCTCCACAATAAAAAGGAACCACAAACTTCCAGCATACAGAAAGGCCACCCCAAACACAGCAACCTAAACAAGATGAAAAGGCAGAGAAATATTCAGCAGGTAAAGGAACATGATAAAAGCCCACCAACCAAACAAAAGAGGAGGAGATAGGGAGTCTACCTGAGAAAGAATTCAGAATAATGATACTAAAATGATCCAAAAACTTGAAAACAAAATGGAGTTACAGATAAATAGTCTGGAGACAAGGATTGAGAAGATGCAAGAAATGTTTAATTCCTAGAAGAAATAAAAAAGAGTCAATCAATAATGAATAATGCAATAACTGAGATCAAAAGCACTCTGGAGGGAGCCAACAGTAGAATAACTGAGGCAGAAGATAGGATAAGGGAGGTGGAAGATAGAATGGTGGAAATAAATGAAGCAGAGAGGAAAAAAGAAAAAAAAATTAAAAGAAATGAGGACAACCTCAGAGACCTCTGGGACAATCTCAAATGCCCCAATATTTGAATCATAGGAGTCCCAGAAGAAGAAGACACAGAAAAAGGCCGTGAGAAAATACTTGAGGTGATAATAGTTGAAAACTTCCCTAAAATGGGGAAGGAAATAGCCACCCAAGTCCAAGAAACCCAGAGAGTCCCAAACAGGATAAACCCAAGGTGAAACACCCCAAGACACATATTAATCAAATTAACAAAGATCAAACACAAAGAACAAATATTAAAAGCAGCAAGGGAAAAACAACAAATAACCCACAAAGGGACCCCCATAAGGATAACAGCTGATCTTTCAATAGAAACTTCAAGCCAGAAGGGAATGGCAGGACATACTTAAAGTGATGAAAGAGAAAAACCTACATCCCAGATTACTGTACCCAGCAAGGATCTCATTCAAATATGAAGGAGAAATCAGAAGCTTTACAGACAAGCAAAAGCTCAGAGAATTCAGCA
>NW_011479879.1:9166-10078 GCF_000754665.1 Bison bison bison
TGCCCACTCTCACCACTACTATTCAACATAGTTTTGGAAGTTTTAGTCACAGCAATCAGAGAAGAAAAAGAAATAAAAGAAACCCAGATTGGAAAAGAAGAAGTAAAACTGTCACTGTTTGCAGATGACATGGTCCATTACATAGAAAACCCTAAATATGCCACCAGAAAATTACTAGAGCTAATCAGTGAATATAGTAAAGCTGCAGGATATAAAATCAACACACAGAAATCCCTTGCATTCCTATACAGTAACAATGAGAAAACAGAAAGAGAAATTAAGGAAACAATTCCATTCACCATTGCAATGAAAAGAATAAAATACTCTGGAATAAAGCCACCTAAAGAATCAAAAGATCTGTATATAGAAAACTATAAAACACTGATGAAAGAAATAAAAGATGACACAAACAGATGGAGAAATATGCCGTGTTCATGGATCAGAAGAATCAATATAGTGAAAATGTGTATACTACCCAAAGCAATCTATAGATTCAAAGCAATCCCTATCAAGCTACCAACGGTATTTTTCAGAGAACTAGAACAAATATTTTCACAATTTGTATGGAAATACAAAAAACCTCAAATAGCCAAAGCAATCTTGAGAAAGAAGAATGGAACTGGAAGAACCACCCTGCCTGACTTCAGGCTATACTACAAAGCAGAAGTCATCAAGACAGTATGGTACTGGCATAAAGATAGAAACATAGATCAATGGAACACCTAGAAAGCCCAGAGATAAATCCATGCACCTATGGACACCTTATCTTTGACAAAGGAGGCAAGGATATACAATGGAGAAAAGACAATCTCTAACAAGTGGTACTGGGAAAACTGGTCAACCACTTGTAAAAGAATGAAACTAGAACACTTTCTAACACCATACACAAAAATAAAGTCAAAATGGATTAAA
>NW_011479880.1:0-2045 GCF_000754665.1 Bison bison bison
AGAGACCCCACTCACACCAATGGACAGATCATCAAAACACAAAATTAATAAGGTAACACTAGTCTTAAATAATACTTTAGATGAGATGGATCTCATTGATATCTTCAGGACATTCCATCCAAATGCAGAAGAATGCACCTTCTCAAGTGCCCATGGAACATTCTCCAGGAGAGACAACATCTTGGGTCACAAATCAAACCTCAGTAAATTGAAAAAAATTGAAATCATATCAAGCATCTTCTCTGACTACAATGCTATGAGACCAGATATCAATTATAAGAAAAAAAAATGTCAGAAATACAAACACATGGAGATTAAACAACACATTTCTAAACAACCCACAGGTTACTGAAGAAATCAAAAGGGAAATAAAAATCTTCTAGAAACAAATGACAATGGAAACACGACAACTCAAAACCGATGGGATGTAGGAAAAGTAGTTCTAAGAAGGAGTTTATAGCAATACAATCCTTCCTCAAGAAACAAGAAAAACATCGAACAGACAACCTAACTTTACACCTAAAACAACTGGAGAAAAAAAAAAAAGCCCCCCCCCCCCCCCACCAAATTAGTAGAAGCAAAAAAATCATAGATCCGAGCAGAAATAAATGAAAAAAACAATAGTAAAGATTAATAAAACTAAAATCTCATTTTTTTAGAAGATAAAATTGACAAACCTTTAGCTAGACTCATCAAGAAAAAGAGAAGAGTCAAATCAACAGAATTAGAAATGAAAAAGGAGAAGTTACAACAGACAATGCAGAAACACAAAGGATTATAAGAGACTGTTATGAACAACTATATGGCAATAAAATAGATAACCTGGAAGAAATGGACAGATTCTTAGAACACTCCAATCTTCTAAGACTGACCCAGGAAGAAACAGAAATTATGAACAACTACATTACAAGCAGTGATCAAAAATCTCCCAAAAAACAAAAGCCCAGGACCAGATGGCTTCCCAGGAGAATTCTATCAAACATTTAGAGAAGAGCTAATGCCTATCCTTCTAAAACTCTTTCAAAAAACTGCAGAGGTTTTGCCAGCCAATACAATATTGTAAAGTAAAAATAATAATAATAATAAATTTAAAAAGCAACAACAGTGAAGAGTCCTGTGACAGAGTATATTAAACACACACACACACACACACACACATATATATATAGACTAAAAAAAAAAATAACTGCAGAGGAAGGAACAATTCCAAACTCATTCCACGAGGCCACCATCACCCTGATACCAAAACCAGACAAAGACAACACACAAAAAGAAAACTTCAGGCCAATATCACTGATGAACATAGATGCAAAAATCCTCAACAAAATTTTAGCAAACAAAATTCAGCAACACATCAAAACGCTCTTACACCATGATCAAGTTGGGCTTATTCTAGGGATGCGACGGTTCTTCAATATATGCAAATCAGTCAATGTGATACAACATATGAACATATTGAAGGATAAAAACCATATGATCATCTCAATAGATGCAGAAAAAAGCTTTGACAAAATTCAGCACTCATTTATGATTAAAACTTTTCAAAAAATGGGCATAGAAGGAACCTACCTCAACATAATAAGGGCTGTATGTGATAAGCCTACAGCAAACATTATTCTCAATGGTGAAAAACTGAAAGCATACCCCCTAAGATCAGGAAGAAGACAAGGGTGTCCACTTACGCCACTATTATTCAACATAATTCTGGAAGCCCTAGCTTCAGCAATCAGAGAAGAAAAAGAAACAAAAGGAATCCAGATCAGAAGAGAAGTAAAGCTCTCAATGTTCGCAGATGGCATGATACTGTACATAGAAAACCCTAAAGATAGTATCAGAAAATTACTAGAACTAATCAGGAAATTTAGCAAAGTTGCAGGATACAAAATCAATATGCAGAAATCACTTGCATTTCTATATATTAACAATGAAAAATCAGAAAGAGCAATCAAGGAATCAATCCCATTCAGCATTGGAACAAAAAGAATTAAATATCTAAGAATAAACTTACCTAAGGAGACAAAAGAACTGTACATAGAAAATTAAAA
>NW_011479880.1:4200-7641 GCF_000754665.1 Bison bison bison
ACTGTGGTGTTGAAGAAGACTCTTGAGAGTCCCTTGGACTGCAAGGAGATCCAACCAGTCCATCCTAAAGGAAATCAGTCCTGCATATATATTCATTGGAAGGACTGATGCTGAAGCTGAAACTCCAATATTTGGACACCTGATGCTAAGAACTGACTCACTGGAAAAGACCCTGATGCTGTGAAAGATTGAAGGCAGGAGCAGAAGGGGACGACAGAGGATGAGCTTGTTGGATGGTATCACTGACTCAATGGACATAAGTTTGGGTAAACTTCGGGAGTTGGTGATGGATGGGGAGGCCTGGCGTGCTGCAGTCCATGGGTTTGCAAAGAGTTGGACACGACTGAGCCACTGAACTGAACTGAATGGAAAAAAAATCAAAGATGACATAAACAGTTGGGGAGATTTTCCATGTTCCTGGGTAAGAAGAATCAATATTGTGAAAATGATTGTACTACAAAACACCATCTACAGATTCAATATTACCCCTAGCAAATTCCCAATGGCATTTTTCACAGAACTAGAACAAACAATTTCACAATTCATATGGAAACACAAAAGACCCCAAATAGCCAAAGCCGTCTTGAGAAAGAAGAATGGAGCTGGAGGAATCAACCTTCCTGACTTCAGATTATACTAAAAGCTACAGTCATCAAGACTGTATGGTACTGGCACAAAAACAGAAATACAGACCAATGGGACAAGATGGACAGCCCAGAAATAAGCCTGTGCACCTGTGGGTACCTTATTTTTGGCAAAGGAGGCAAGAATATACAATGGAGCAAAGACAGCCTCTTCAGTAAATGGTGCTGGGAAAACTGGACAGCTACATGTAAAAGAGTGAAATTAGAACACTTCCTACCACCATACACAAAGATAAAATGGTTTAAAGACCTAAGTGGAAGACCAGAAACTCTTAGAGGAAAACATAGGCAGAACACTAGATGACATAAGTCAAAGCAAGATCCTCTATGACTGACCTCCTAGAGTAATGGAAATAAAAACAAAAGTAAACAAGTGGGGCCTGATTAAACTTAAAAGCTTTTGCACAGCAAAGGAAACTATAAGCCAAGTGAAAAGACAACCCTCAGAATGGGAGAAAATAATAGCAACTGAAACAACTGCCAAAGGATTAATTTCCAAAATGTACAAGCAGCTCATACAACTCAATACCAGAAAAACAAACAACCCAATCAAAAAGTGGGAAACAGACGTAAACAGACATTTCTCCAAAGAAGACATGCAGATGGCTAACAAACACATGAAAAGATGCACAACATCGCTCATTATTAGAGAAATGCAAATCAAAAATACAATGAGATATCACTTCACACTGGTCAGATGGCCATCATCAAAATGTCTACAAAGAATAAATACTGGAGAGGGTGTGGAGAACAGGGAACACTCTTGTACTGTTGGTGGGAATGTAAGTTGATACAGCCACTATGGAAGACGGTATGGAGATTCCTTAAAAAACTAGGAATAAAACCACCATATGACCCAGCAATCCCCCTCCTGGGTATATACCCTAAGGAAACAAAAATTGAAAAATACACATGTATCCCATTGTTCATTGTAGCACTTTTTACAGTAGCTAGAACATGGAAGCAACCTAGATGTCCATCAACAGATGAATGGATAAAGAAGTCGTGGTACATATACACAATGGAATATTACTCAGCCGTAAAAGGGAACACATATGAGTCAGTTTTAATGAAGTGGATGAAGTTAGAACCTATTGTATAGAGTGAAGTAAGTCAGAAAGAGAAAGATAAATATCGTATTCTAATGCATATATACGGAATCTAGAAAAATGGTACTGAAGAATTTATTTACAGGGCAACAGTGGAGAAACAGACATAGAGAATAGACTTGTGGACCTGGGGATCAGGGAGGAGAGGGTGAGATGTATGGAAAGAATAACATGCAAACTTACATTACCATATGTAAAATAGCCAACAGGAATTTGCTGTGTGTCTTAGAAAATTCAAACCGGGGCTCTGTATCAACCTAGAGGGGTGGGATGGGGAGAGAGATGGGAGGGAGTTTCAAAAGGGAGGGGATATATGTATACCTATGACTGATTCATGTTGACATTTGACAGAAAACAACAAAATTCTGTAAAGCAATTATCTCAATAAAAAATATATAAATTTTTTAAAAAGGAGAAAAAATGTGGGTTCATAGGAGGCCACGGTCACGAACTCAACCTTTACATAACAAGAAAACTGATGGGAAAATTAACCCAAATTGGTTGGATACCACATATTTTATCCACATAGCTGAATGATAGTCTCCTAGTTAAGTGTTCATGGTGTTCAGAAGATTAATGAGGCTATGGGTCACTAACAACTAACATTTATTCTGCACGTAATTTGTGCCTACACATTTCACCCTCACTGTTTCATCTGACACTCCCAGTAGTCATATGGCATAGAGAATACCACCATTTTCTGCTCTACAAATAAGCAAGAATAAAGCTGTTTTAATGCACACAGATGGTTCTGGATTTAGTGAGAATCAACACTTAGTTTGTCTCTTTATCTGTTCTGGAGGAGCAGTGCTAAGAGAATCCTGACTCACATGGATAAAAGTGTAATAGGTTGCCTTGTAGAATTTTACATTTCAGACACTTGAAGTCAGAATGCAAAAAACAGAGAGACAGCGACAGAGAGAGTGAGAGAGGGGAGGGGTGATGTGTGGGCAACACTCCAGGGCAGAGCTAAACTCCTGCTAATCACTGATTTGGACATTTTTATAGAACCAGAGATCAAATTGGCAACACCTGTTGGATCACAGAAAAAGCAAGAGTTCCAGAAAAACGTCTACTTCTGCTTTATTGACTATGCAAAAGCCTTTGACTGTGTGGATTACAAAAGAGAGTGGAAAATTCTTCAAGAGATGGGAATACCAGACCACCTTACCTGCCTCCTGAGAAATCTGCATGCAGGTCAAGAAGCAACAGTTAGAGCAGAACATGGAACAATGGACTGGTTCCAAATTGGGAAAGGAGTATGTCAAGGCTATATATTGTCACCCTGCTTATTTAACTTAGATGCAGAGTACATCATAGGAATGTCAGGCTGGATGAAGCACAAGCTGGAATCAAGATTGCCAGGAGAAATATCAATAACCTCGGATATGCAGATGACACCACCCTTATGGCAGAAAAGGAAGAGTAACTGAAGAGCCTCTTCATCAAAGTGAAAGAGGAGAGTGAAAAAACTGGCTTAAAACTCAACCCTCAAAAACAAAGATCATGGCATCTGGACCCGTCACTTCATGGCAAATAGATGGGGAAACAATGAAAACAGTGACGGACTTTTTTCTTGGGCTCCATAATCACTGCAGGTGGTGACTGCAGCCGTGAAATTAAGACACTTGCTCCTTGGAAGAAAAGCTATGACCAACCTAGACAGCATATTAAAAAGCAGAGACATT
>NW_011479880.1:7803-13952 GCF_000754665.1 Bison bison bison
GTGAGAGTTGGACCATAAAGAAAGCTGAGCACTGAAGAATGGATGCTTTTGAACTGTGGTGTTGGAGAAGACTCTTGAGAGTCCTTGGATTGCAAGGAGATCCAATCAGTCCATCATAAAGGAAATTAGTCCTGAATATTCATTAGGACTGATGTTCAAGCTGAAACCCCAATACTTGGGCCACCTCATGCAAAGAGCTGACTCATTGGAAAAGACCCTGAGTCTGAGAAAGAGTGAAGGCGGAAGTGGAAGGGGATGACAGAGGATGAGATGGTTGGATGGCATCACCGCCTTGATGGACAAGGATTTGAGCAAGGCCCAGGAGTTAGTGATGGACAGGGAGGCCTGGCATGCTGCAGTTCATAGGGTCTGAAAAGTCGGTTATGACTGAGTGACTGGACTGAACTGAAGCACATTTTAGAGATCTGGGCAACAATGTATTAACTAGCAACCAGTTGGCAAAATATGTATAGAGTAAATACTTTTCATTTCTGCTAGGCGTTCACTGACATAAAACACTGTGTACACGAGATTGACCCAAACCTACATGATCTCTGAATAATACCATGAGGCTCTGTGGAAATCTAGAATGCATAGATCTGGTCTGGTTACTCCTTTAGGCTATGTGGTTCACCTTACTGTATGTGCTATTGCATACCACCTGCAGTTGGGAAGATCCCCTGGAGAGGAAATGGCAACCCACTCCAGTATTCTTGCCTGGGAAATCCCATGGGAAGAGGAGCCTGGTGAGCTACAGACCATGGGGTTGCAAGGGTCGGACACGACTTAGCCAACAAACCACCACCACCACTGGAGTAGGAGAGATGCAATGAATGTCAGTGTCATGCTGACCTTCTACTGTATCCCTTAGGGGCACCAGCGTCCTGTCACCCAAACATCTGTCTGGCAATAAAGAGCTGTAAGAAGTCAGCAACTAGCGTGTCTGAAAAGCTTCCTTACCTTGACACCCCAGTGTCTGAGTGTGTCCTTGCTTAAGACATACACAACTGGTGGTGAGAAACCCTTCTAATGAGTGACTCACGATATAAAGTCCTTATTTCTGGGACAAAAGGCTGGAAACTGCTTGCACAAGAGGCAGGTTTTCCTCTGTGATGACGTCACACAATAAATGCCTGGTTGGTTGTGCTCCATGGAAACTGTGAGACTGCACTATGTGTTAATGTATTTGGGTAGACAGACTTCCCCCCTTAGAGTAAGTTCTTTATTTATCGCTTTAACTGTTTTTATCCATTACAATTTTCTGGTATCAAGGAATCATGTATAAGAAAACTTAATAGGTTACTCAGTCATGCATTTGAGTGGTTTGGGTATCAGTATTCCCGTATCTGTCCATGGAATTCTCCAGGCAAGAATACTGGAGAGGGTAACCATGCCCTTCTCCAGGGGATCTTCCAGACCCAGGGATCAAACCCAAGTCTCCTGCATTGCAGGCAGATTCTTTACCATCCGAGCCAACAGGGCCTTCCCAGGTGGTGTTAGTGGTAAAAGAACCCACCTGCCAATGCAGGAGAGGTAAGAGACGTGGGTTTGATCCCTGGGTCAGGAGGATCCCCTGGAGGACAAAATGACTACCCACGCCAGCATTCTTGCCTGGAAAATCCCATGGACAGAGGAGCCTGGCGGGCTACGGTCCATGGGGTCACAAACAGTCGGACATGAATGAGGGACTGAGAACGCACTCATGCATCCCCATATCAGGTGTCAGATTAAACGGTCTCTTTATCCTTTGCCTGTCTGAATTTGAATCAGTTAGTGGGAAGTAATACTCAGCCCTAAAAATAAAAGGTAAAACAGTTAAAATTTGTTACTGAAATAAACACACAGTGATTTTCATCAAATTACATGAATGTGAACTCACAGGTGTATAATATGCTTACTTCCTTATATGTACCTCACACCATCAAAAGCACACTGTGTCTTTAAGCCACTGTGTTTACTGGCCAGGTCTTTTATTTTTAGACTAATGTAATACTTTTCTAATTCTGTAGATGAATGTATTGTTCCACTGGTAGCAATGGTAAGCAATTGCCTAAAAAGGTCTGATTTTATTTTTAACAGATGTCTGGGTGCCCCTATGCTTAAAAAGCACTTCTGTGAGACATCAACAACCTCAGTCTCTATAATCTATAGAGTAAGTGTTTCTGAACTGTAGTTAGAATTGCTTCTTATAATCTGTAAATCATTTTGTTGTATATTACACACAGTAGAAGCTGTTGGAAGATGGAGGTCAAGCTTCCAACAACCTATTCCCTTGAATGCACAATTGGGTACCTCAAAAGGAACTGCACTTTTCTCCCACCCAGCAACCCCCTCCCCCCCAAAAATGGTGAAAGATGTCTAAATAATTTTACTCTCCCACAGGTATACAGACAAGCTTGTTACCATTGTAGAATGATTGCCGGCTTGCAGCAGATATAACATCAAGTTAGATGGCGGCAGTGCTAGCAGAGGTGGGGACTTGATGCATCAAGAACTGTCTGCCACAGTGAACACTGGGGTATGTGTGTCTTTTTCAACTCTGGTTTCACTGCAGCACTATTTGCAATAGCTAGGACATGGAAGCAACCTCGATGTCTATCAACAGATGAATGGATAAGGAAGTTGTGGTACATATTCACAATGGAATATTACTCAACTATAAAAAGGAATGTATTTTAGTCAGTTCTAATGAGGTAGATGAACCTAGAGCCTATTACACAGAGTGAAGTAAGTAAGAAAGAGAAAGACACATACCATATATTAATGCATATATATGGAATTTAGAAAGATGGTACCAATGATCCTACATGCAGGGCAGCAAAGGAGACACAGACGTAAGGGACAGACTTTTGGACTCAGTGGGACAAGGAGAGGATGGAATGATTTGAGAGAATAGCACGGAAACATATATATCACCACATGTAAAATAGATAAGCACTGCGAGTTTGATATATGACGCAGGGCACCCAAAGCTGGTGCTCTGTAACAACGTGGAGGGATAGGGTGGGGAGGGAGATGGGAGGGGGGTTTCAGGATGAAGGGGACAAATGGATACCTATGGCCGACTCATATTGACGTATGGAAGAAGCATCACAATATTGTAAATAAGTATCTTCCAATTACAATAAATAAATGATTTTTTAAAAATATAACTGTACACTATTGAATAAACAAAAACAGACAGGACTGCCAAGTACAGGGTTCTGAGACCACTTTGTGAAAGAAACAAGCAGCCCTATAGATCTGTAGGTGCCTGAGAAGAGCACATAATTTGTATTCATGATGATGACTCTGGGTCACCAAGAAAAGGTTAAATTTGTTTTAATTACACTGTGCTTAACGAAGGGATGTGAGTTACACATATATTTTCCAAAATGACTATAAAATACAGAATTTTAGTGCTTGAAAGAGTAACCTGGCCATCTGAGGTAAAACAATCAGTGTTGGTAACAAATACCTCCATATAGGAAAATGCAGCATTATCAAATTTCACATTTTGCTGGGATGTGTTACGCTTACGTTTGCTCTTCAATTCACAGTGTTCTGAACAGTTGTCTTGCATTTTTCTCTGTCTCGCTGACCTTTCTCAAGCTGCTACTATTACACTAACACATAAGAAAGTGCAGGAAAAGATGCCCTGCAGTGAATCTGTGGGTAATTTGAAACACCTCACCCTGTCTGTCACAGGGTGACAGGTTCACAAACCATTGGAAGACACATGATTATCCTTCACTTTAGCATGACTACACTATTCCTGAAATAAATCAACAAATTAATGTCCATTCTTAATCTCTCCAAAGGTCTTCCATTCTTCTTGTAGTGGTGAAATGTAACTATTTAATCCTCTGAGGTGACCCACAAAACAGCTCTTCAGGCAGTATTCTTAAAAGTGTCTGGAAACCAGAATATTTGATTTTCTAACCCCCCCAAACATACGTTCAAGGCTAAAAGCAATCCGAATTTAATAGAGGTGATTATTCAAAATACCTGATAGATAGTCACCTTAGAATTTCCTTTATATACTTAGATGTGGACTGCCATATGGAATTGGTAAAACACAGCTTAAAATCAGGTAGGAAAAAAATTCCAAAGCCAATTTTGTAAAGGAGTGAATTGGCCTGGTGTACCCTAGTAGTAGGTGCTATGGTGAGCTGAGGATGCAAACCCTATGTAAGTCAGACTTGCTTCTTCTGTAAAATGATGTGTGAGTCGAATAAAGGGGGCATGCCCCTAGTTATCCCTAGTACCTCTGCATGGGACCAAGTTCCAGCCTCAGAGAAAAGGTAAAGTATGCTAATTAGATGCATTATGCTAATCATTTTGCAATATATAAAAATACGGAATCATTACATTGTACACTTGAAATGAACATGGTGTGATACGTGATTTATACCTTGATCTAAAAGGGTGGTGGGAAGCAAGATGGAGTTACTCAAGTAAAGTCAAGGAGGTGATATGAATGTTTCTCCCTACTGGGTCAGGAGAAGCCCCTCTTCAAAAGGTGGAGCCGGGAGGCTCCTTTTTCTCCGGGACTTCAGTTGCTGAAGGAAACCACTTGTCCTTGGTTTATGGGCTAATTTCCTCAAAAGCTAGCCTTGAGCCTTCCTCTAAATTTTGTATGCATCACAGCTTTGTATCTGCCTCCCCTCAACTATGGTGTTTATTCCAAGACTTTGGCCTTTTTAGAAATAACCTCAAAAGAAGAAGATAATTCTCTGACCAAATGAGATGATTACATGTTAATGACTGATGGACCCTTCAGGTTAAAGATCTGTGGTTTCCTTGCACAGCATACAGTTGACAGAATCTGGAGACCGAAGTATTGGATTTTATGTCTTTCAAGCTTTAGCATTTCAGCCTAGTCCTTTTACCTCTGTAACTCAGTCTCTGTAACTGTGTGGAAATGCCCTGTGTATTCCATGCAACCTCAGTGAGGTTCATATATTTTGAAATACAGGACACTGTTCTAAAATGTCCTATTTTCAGTGAAAATAAATTTAGGCCACAGTTTGAGATTTAAGGGATAGCAGGAAAATAGCCACTGCTTCAGGAAAGACAGACCATGAAACCCTTTATATTTTTTTGTTTGTTTGTTTGCAAAGGTCATTGCATCATTTGTATGATGCCACATTTAGTGTTTTGTGTCTGTAAATTTCAACACACCTTCATTGTAATGTGTTCTAGACATCGTGTCATCAAGCACCTGATCAGGTTCATAACCTCAGTGACTGAGTAGTAGCTGAAGGAGACGACAAGAAGCCTCCACTGTAATCACCAACATTTGGGCTCAGATGTATGATCAGAATGAGAGTGCAGCAGCCTGGACATGTAATCAGAAATACAGCTCCAAAACTCAATGTTAATCCTGAGGATAAGAAGGGAACTTCTGTGGTCAAAATTTTAGCAATCTCTGTGTCAGAAGAGAAATCCTTATTATACATTTGGGGTTTTGTTGCTGAAGGGTTAGATAAAAATCCAGGACATGAAGGATTTCTGCCTCACTTACTTTGATTGCAGCAAAAGGGTGACACTTTGAATGCTATAAGTCGTGATACTACCTAAGCACATGCCTTATAGCACTGCAGTTCTCCAGTCAAAGGATATGAGAAGAAAGGATTTCCTTGATGTTTGCAAAGCAGGTGTTTAATTACTATGAAACAAAAGAAAATATGTACATTAGTCTACCAACTAGGATTTAGAAACTCAAACTGTGGTTTTTCTGAAATTTGTATTCAGTAAAAGAAATTGGTCTTACCAGTTCAAAGGGGGAAAAATGAGTCTTTACATTTGCTTTAGGGCCACTTGTCCTGATATTCTGAGTTAAAATCTCATTGTCAAAGAACAGTGGACACAAAACGTTCCCTCTTGTGAAAAATAAAATACCGGCTAAGGCACAGGTGACATGAAAGAAAAGTGCTGATGGAAAAAGAAAAATGGTCACCAAAGGTGGCTTCCCAGGTGGCTCAGTGGTAAAGAAACCACCTGCTAATGCAGGAGACCTGGGTTCAATCCCTGGGTTGGGAAGATCCCCTGGAGAAGGAAATGGCAACCCACTCCAATATTCTTGCCTGGGAAATCCCATGGACGGAGGAGCCTGGTAGGCTGCAGTCCATGGGGTCGTGAAGAGTCGGACACGACTGAGCGACTTC
>NW_011479881.1:0-227 GCF_000754665.1 Bison bison bison
CAAGAGGCAGGTCAGGTGGTCTGGTATTCCCTTCTTTTTCAGAATTTTCCACAGTTGATTGTGATCCACAGTCAAAGGCTTTGGCATAGTCAATAAAGCAGAAATAGATTTTTTTTTTCTGGAATTTTCTTGCTTTTTCCATGATCCAGCGGATGTTGGCCATTTGATCTCTGGTTCCTCTGCCTTTTCTAAAACCAGCTTGAACATCTGGAAGTTCATGGTTCACG
>NW_011479881.1:452-14956 GCF_000754665.1 Bison bison bison
CATTGATCGCTGAGGAAGGCTTTCTTATCTCTCTTGCTATTCTTTGGAACTCTGCATTCAGATGTTTATATCTTTCCTTTTCTCTTTTGCTTTTCGCTTCTCTTCTTTTCACAGCTATTTGTAAGGCCTCCCCAGACAGCCATTTTGCTTTTTTGCATTTCTTTTCCATGGGGATGGTCTTGATCCCTGTGTCCTGTACATGTTTACCAAAGGGAGATAAATTAGGAGTTTGGGGACTAACATACGCACACTATTAAATTAAATTTCACTTCATACATTAAATTTTCTCAGTCTTCCCCACTCCCTACCAGCTAACAGTGATCCTCCTGATTTTAAAAGCCTTATCTTGGTTTGTGCTCCTTGTACAGTACATAACACATTTAACTTTCTTATATGTATTTTAATATTTATTTCATTTCTAAATTTATTATTTTGATAGAAAACATATAAGGAAATCTACCATGCTAACCACTTTTAAGTATATAGTTTAGTGATACTAAATATATTCCCATTGTTGTGAAATAGATTTCCATAACATTTTGTCTTCTGAATCTGAAACTCTATAACCATTAAACAGTAGTGTACTGTTTTCCTCTCCTAAAGCTCTGATAAGCACCATTCTATTTTCTGTTTCTACGATTTTGACTACTTTTGATACCTCATATGAGAATTACAGTATTAAAAGGGGTAGTATTTTTAGTGATGTTCATTTATTAAGAATACATTAAAATGCATCTTTTTTCCTGAGAAATGAAAATTTACAGGATTAAATATCTGAAATTTAGCCACTGATTTAAGAAAAAGCTCATGAGATATTCCATATAGATACTCAAAGATAAAGATTTTACCATTAAAGAGATTAGTAGTTACTCTTGATCATATTTTTTTCTATATATACATATCTTTTAAAAAGTCTTAAACAATTTGGTGGATGAAGGTAAAGTTACACATGGTTATATAGAAAGCTTTTGAAAACAAAGTTCAACCCAATGTTAATTTGTTTTACACAAATGAAATGAAAAGTTTTGAAAAATATTGACCATATCTGCTAAAATAAATCAAAACTGAACAAACAAAACAAACATATGATATAGTTGCAAAAACACAAAGCTCTGTTTTTATTCTATTGGTACCCACACAGTGGGGTCAGTATTAATGAAAAATAAATAGTATAGTTTATTTATACACAGGATTATTATTTTTAATTGCTCAGTGCAATGGGACAGAGATAATAACTAGATAATTCACAAGTTTAATGTATCTTGTTTTTCACTGTTTTTGACCAATATAGACCTGATAATGCAATGCAGCTGCTAAATAATGACAGAAAGACATACCTAAAATTTATCATTCAAACATTTTAAGCAAGATAACTGCAAGTCAGAAAAACAAATCATTTGAATTTAGCAAAAGTATTCATAAAAGATAAAGTAGCTTAATATTTACTCTTTGGAGTGTATGTTCCTTTTGACTACAAACTATCTCCTTACCTAATAGTAAAGCACAATCCAGTTATGGAATTTGGCAGGGTCATTAAATATTTCTAGATGAAAATGCAGAAGAAAGGATATGAAGTACAGCTTTGCCTTTCTGTTCTAGAACATTGACTTCACCTTTTCCTTCAACATGGCTTTTTGCTCCCTGGGAGGAAGATGGTGGGAGAGCAATTGCTGCTTTTGTTGGCAGGTTGGTTATATCAGATCATCAGATAGGGAAAGTGTGACTCACAACAGAAGTCAGAGTGCCTGACACTTTGCCTTTGAATGCTGATATGCAAACAAATGGTTGAAAATTATTTTAAAGGAGAATTAACAGCTAGGTAACAAACAAAACTTGCATCTTGTGCATGCTAGGAGTGAAAGACCCCCAAGAAAAGGGACAAAAGTCAAATTCAAAATGAAAGGAAAAGAAAAGAAAAGAGAAGTTACAATTACCTTTCTTGAGAATTTGGAGTCTTTCTTCCATTCAGGGATATCCTGTGTGAAATTCCCCAGAACAATGAGAAAGAACGAATAACCCCAGAAGAAGAAAAACGATGGAGTTAAAGTGGATATGACCATGACGGACAATGCTGCCTAAGCAATCTGGATACCACTCTCTCTTCTTTTGAAACAATATTCACTCTAAACTCCCTAGGCTGAAACTCAAGAAGGAAATTTCCAATTTGTGAAGCAACCTGAAAATTTGACTAGAAATTGTTCCCCCACCCCCCAAAAAAAGAAAGATTCAGTAAATGTCATTTTTTCCTGCTGCCAATGTTGTTTTAGAAATGTAGCACTGAGAGGAATGATCCACTCCAAGTTTTATTGCACATCCTTAGATTTAGTATACACCAATACAAGAGTGAGCAAATGTGTTGGTATACAATATTGGTAATTTTTCTAGTTCCCTACTAGCTAATATTACCTGAAATATGTATGGCAATGAAATGCAATATTTCTGCCCATAACAGAGCTTCTCTTAAGCTAAGAGAGCTTCATGATGGAGAGGGCAAACCAGACTCAGTCTGCATGCTCCCCAATTTATTGTTAGCTATTGGTTGGGGATCACTATCGTATCCTAGATCCCTGCAGGTAGTCTCCTTCATCTTCAAAGCCAGCAATGTCACGTTGGCATTCATGGCAAAAGTTCCTAGGACATTAGGAATACAACAGGAACTTTTGCTAATTTCATAAAGGACATCAGCAGAAAGCTTCCTGTAACAGCTTTCTTAATGATGAAAGACTTATGCTTTCTCTTTGAGGTTAGGAAAAAAAGGCAAGAGCCTGTTTTTCAACACTCTTATACAACATTGTACCAGAAGTCTTAGTCAGTGATAGTAGAAAAAGAAAAAGAAAAAAAAAAAAAAAGATGGAGACATATTGATATAGATTGGAATGAAAGGAATTGAACTGTCTTTTCACAAATAGCATGAGAGTCTATGCAGAAAGTTCCAAGAAATCTACAAAATGCTCTTAGAATTTAAAGGTGATCTTGGCAAGATCATAGGAAGCAAGGTCAATATACAAAATCTGTGATATTTCTATACCTTAGCAATGGATAATTGGAAATTGGAAATTTTTAAAGTACCATTTAAAAAAGAGCATCAAAATGAGTCATTCGGGTATATATCTAACACAATTTGTGCAAGATTATTATGCCAAAAACTATAAAGCATTGCTAAATCAAAGATGATCTAAAAATGGAGAGAATAAATTATGACTTATTATTAAGATATCAGTTCTACCCAAGTTGTTCTAAAGATTTAATGCCATTTCAATCAAAATTCTTGCCGTGCTTTTTTTGTAGATATAGACTAGCCAATTCTAAAATGTCTATGAAAAGTCAAAGGAACTAATACAGACAAAACAATTTTGAAATCCATGAGCAAATTTCAAAGGCCCACAATAAATGACTTTTAGACTTCTTAGAAAGCTACACTAATCAAGTGGATATGGTTTTTGCAGGGGGATAGATGTGTAAATCAGTATCTAGAAATAAACCTACATAAGTATGTCCAGATGATTTTTGAACCAAAAAACACATAAACCTAAAAGTAAATCATGATACTATAAAACTTTTAAATGAGAACATATGAGAGTGTCTTTGAGAATTTTTGTTATACAAATAATTCTTAGACACCAAAAACATAACATATAAAAGGATAAGAAAGATAAATTAGACTTCATCAAAAGATATTTTTTAATGTTTGATGAAAGACATTGTTAATAGAATGAAAAGACAAGACACAGACTAAGAGAAAATATTACTAACCATATGAACAAAGGCTTTGTATCCAGAATGTGTATTAAAATAAAAACATTCTAAGTTTAACAATAAGAAAAAATAGTAACCCAATAAGAAATATGGACAAAAACTTGAACAGACACTTCACCAAAGAAGAGGTATGCATGGCAAATAAGAAGCTCAACATTACATGTTAGTCATTACAGAGATAAATTAAAAGTATCATGGTGAGATGCCACTATATACCTATTAGAATGATAAGAAGATAATTTGAGGTCAGAATACAAAACAGCTAGAATGTTCATACAGTGGAAATGCTACATAACACAAATACATTGAAAAACAATTTGGTATTTTCTTAGGAAGTTAAACATATACTTAACATATGACTGGGCAATTCATTTCTAGGTATTTAACTAATAAATGAAACATGCACATATAAAATCCTATACTTGAAAGCTTACATCAACTTTACCTACACTAAAGTTCTTTCAACTACTGAATGGGTAAACAGAGTATCATCTATATCCACAGAGTGGATGTCCATACAAAGGAATACTGTACAACAGTAACAGGATAAATATCAAATACATTATGTTAAGTAAAGAATTCAGTTTGAAAGATTAGTTACTGTATAATGAGCCATAATTATTGAGTTAGACAACAGATTAGTAGTTGCCTTAGGTCTTTTGATGAGTGAAGAGGCTGACTACAGTGGGGTAGCATGAGAATGGGCTTTGGATTGATGGAACTTCTTTGTATCTGGATTAGGGTAGTGGTTACATGACTGTGGGTTTTGTGTTTGTCAAAACTCATAGAATTGTACAAAAGAAAGTGATTTTCAGTATAATTTTAAAGTGTTAGTTGCACAGTCATGTCCAACTCTTTGTGACTCTATGGACCGTATCTTGCCAGGCTCCTCTGTCCATCAAATTCTCCAGGCAAGACTACTGGAGTGGGTTGCCATTCCCTTTTCCAGGGGATCTTCTCAACCCAGGGATCAAACCCAGGTATCCTGTATTGCAGGCAGATTCTTTACCATCTGAGCCACCAGGGAAATCCCATAAATTTAAAAAGCATCTGAAAACTATAAACTCTTATATGAACATTTGGCAGTTTCACTTCTTTAAAATGTACCTATATGAGGCTCATTCTTCTTTTCTTATATGTTCCCTGTCTTTTCTCCCATTTTTTTCATTATAATATCGTCTTTCCTGGGTTTTCTGCTTCTTTCCTTTCTTCTTTCTTCTATCCTTCCATCCTGCAATTTTTCTATACAACAAATATTTCTTGATCAACCCTGACCATACAATATATATTAGCCCTGGGTTATACTCTGAAGGATCTGTATTTGACACATTGTAATAATCCAGTTTCTGAAAGGCCTCAGAAACATATTAAGAGTGAGTCAATAAGAAAGAATATGTTTTGGGAAAAATACACTCATGAATGCTGAAAATTATCTTGACAGTATGAAAACTGCTTAAGGATAGACAAGATGTATTATACAGGCTTACAAATTATTTCAAATGTACTTTTGGGTGTTCATGATTATGATTTTTCATATGGCTTTCATAAATATCAAATTTATGTGGCAATTAAATCATTTAACTAGAGGCAATAAGAGATCTGTCTAATTCAAATTTGGTTAGTGCTAAATATTATTAGACTAATATTTTCTAAAGAAGCTGACAAGACATAAGAGAAAGTGATTTCTCATTCAAAGTAAAAGAAAGAAGGAACAGGGGAAAAAAAACAAGAAGCAAAGTGATTTATTTTCATGTGAATAAGAAACTTAAAATGTTACTGAGGAAGTCCACATAGCAAAAATAGAGATTCTGGAATTGTATAATATTGTTACATATGGAAAGAAAAGAGCGATAATAGAAATATTTAAGAGGTCAAACCATTGGGACTTATGATTTATTGGGTGATTATATTTTCCTAAACCTTGTTTACTAACCCAAGCCCAAATCCCCTCTGTATTGTCAGTTCTTCACAAATGCATTGTATCCTTGTCTAAAAGGCACAAAGCTTGTCTGCTTTGGTCAATTCTTTGAGTCTCATATTATTTTATGAACTCCTATACATGCAGATTAAATGTTTTTCTCTTCTTAATTTGTTTTATGTCAATTTAATTATTAGGCCAATCTAGAAGGGAAGAAGGGAAAAGTTTTCCACTCCTCCAATGGCCACCAGGCAGATAATATATTATTATCTGGAACTCATCATAAGGCTCAGTATCAGAGATGTAGATCTGAAAGGACTCTGATTATATATGAAGTTGAATATATATATATATATATATAGAGAGAGAGAGAGAGAGAGAGAGAGACCCAGCATCTAGAAAAGAGCCCAATGTTAGGAAAGATTGAAGGCAGGAGGAGAAGGGGAGGACAGAGGATGAGATGGTTGGATGGCCTCACCGACTCAATGCACATAAGTTTGAGCAAACTCCGGGAGATGGTGAAGGACAGGGAAGCCTGGCATGCTTCAGTCCACAGTGTTGCAAAGAAGAGGACACGACTAACCAACTGAACAATGACGAGAGAGAGAGAGAGAGAGAGAGAGAGAGAGAGAGAAAGAGAGAGAGAGAGAAAGAGAGTCACTTCACTGGGAGTGGTGAGTGGGGGTACTATCAAACCTGGGAAGGGGCAATTTACTGAAATGCTAAGAAGGGAAGGATGGGTGTGGATGTATTTCAAGAAGTAGCTAAGACATAAACAAGAAGGATATATTGTACAGCACAGGGAACTATAATCATTATCTTTTAGTAACTTATAATGGAGTGCAATCTGCAAAAATACTGAATTATTATGCTGTACAAAAGGGGCTTCCCTAGTGGCTCAGACGGTAAAGCGTCTGTCTGCAATGTAGGAGACCCGGGTTCGATCCCTGGGTTAGGAAGATCCCCTGGAGAAGGCAATGGCAGCCCACTCCAGTATTCTTGTCTGGAAAATCCCACGGACCGCGGAGCCTGGTAGGTTACCGTCCATGGGGTAGCAAAGAGTCGGACACGACTGAGCGACTTCACTTCACTTCACTTTACACATGAAAATAATATACTATTGTAAATCAACTACGCTGCTGCTGCTAAGTCGCATCAGTCGTGTCCGACTCTGTTCGACCCCATAGCCGGCAGCCCGCGAGGCTCCCCCGCCCCTGGGATTCTCCAGGCAAGAACACAGGAGTGGGTTGCCATTTTTTCCATTAAATTAACTAATTAATTAAAAAGAAGTAGCTAAGAGAGGAGGACTTTTGATAAAAATGGAGTTAGTATCCAATCAAGGGAGAGTAAACTAATTAAAAATAGATTCTCTAAATATATAGGACTGCAGCCATGAAATTAAAAGACTCTTACTCCTTGGAAGGAAATGTTATGACCAACCTAGATAGCATATTCAAAAGCAGAGACATTACTTTGCCAACAAAGGTTCGTCTAGTCAAGGCTATGGTTTTTCCTGTGGTCACCTATGGATGTGAGAGTTGGACTGTGAAGAAGGCTGAGCACTGAAGAATTGATGCTTTTGAACTGTGGTGTTGGAGAAGACTCTTGAGAGTCCCTTGGACTGCAAGGAGATCCAACGAGTCCATTCTGAAGGAGATCAGCCTGGGATTTCTTTGGAAGGAATGATGCTAAAGCTGAAACTCCAGTACTTTGGCCGCCTCATGCAGAGTTGACTCATTGGAAAAGACTCTGATGCTGGGAGGGATTGGGGGCAGGAGGAGAAGGGGACGACAGAGGATGAGATGGCTGGCTGGCGTTACCAACTTGATGCACATGAGTCTGAGTGAACTCCGGGAGTTGGTGATGGACAGGGAGGCCTGGCGTGCTGCGATTCATGGGGTCGCAAAGAGTAGGACACGACTGAGCGACTGAACTGCACTGAACTGATGTTAAAAAATAGGGCTTCCCTCAGAGCTCAGTTGGTAAAGAACATGCCTGCAATGCAGGAGACTTGGATTTGATTCTTGGGTGGGGAAGATCCCCTGGAGAAGGAAGTGGCAACCCACTTAAGTATTCTTGCCTGGAGAATCCCATGGACAGAGGAACCTGGCAGGCTACAGTCCACAAGAGTCAGATACTTTTATTTTTATGTTAAAAAAAAAAAAGATGGTATCATTTGTTTAGTTTTATACTCACAGTGGCAGTTTATGACAGAAAATCAGAATCCATGTGAAATGTAAATATTCAACCTGTATAAGTAACAAAAACAACAACAAAAAGTTGTTACCTGAGGAGCTGGAATGAAATTATAGTGATTCAATTACTCAAAAACCCTATTTGTCAATATAGAAGAAAATTACAAATAGCAAAATTGAGCTACAAGTTGAAACATTTATAGTGAGCACTGGAGTAAGATTAAAGAGGAGGTTAAACTATTGAAAGCAGAGCAATTTCACATTTTATCTACTTCAAAAGTATTAAAAGAATGATTATGAATCAGAGGTGAATTTTACCTGAGTTAAGGAACTCAATACTTTTAGAGTCTATAGTATTAGAAGAGTAATCTGCACTGATATTAACTTAGTCCAGGATTATCATGTAGATATATGTTCAGTGACTGAGTGCTTAGTAGATGATCTCGTTCTCTATGAGCATTTCTCCCTTACCTAGTCCTGGTGTCCTCCAGGATCCAGGAAGTCCAGAACCACCTGGGGCAGTGAGGAGTCCCTGCCCTGTTATTTCTATCCTGAGTAATTTCTATAGTTAAATTCTTACTGGGCCAATTCCCAGTGTGATCCTCTTTTCAAAGGAGTATTAACGTCATGAGGATTATAATGGTGAAGTGCAAAGCAAATGTGATAAAATGTGATAAAATTATACAACGGATAATCCTCAGAATTAATATTAGATGTTATTATCACTATTATTAATGCTACTTATGATACTATTATTGTTATTCAGAGGCAGGTAAAGTCAGTAGCATTTTCTAAAGATTATAATTGGATATTTTGGAATATTCATTGCCTCCTGCATTTACTAATGACTCCCTGAAGGGCTTCTTGCTTTCCTTTTGCACAGAGCATGATTAGTTTGATATTGAAAACTGAAAAATGCAAGTGAATTATGAAGAAAAATTTATTCATTAGAGAATCATTTCAACTTTAGAACCATATTTCTTTGGGAGAGTTTTATTAGTTTTGCTGTGTTTTGAGAAAAATAAAGGCAACTATTATTCATTTCAGGGCATGGAAGAGTGAGGTGCCCAAGATGGCTCTAAGAGAATGTGACTGAATACTGACCAGCCTCTGAATCCTCCACCCCAAATACACACATACACATTCACTTTTTGCTAATATCCTTCTCAATACTATCTAGTTGTTCAGACATGAGAATCTAGGGCTTGATTTCACAATCCTGGAGAGACCGCCTCAATCTTGGGAGCCCCAGGGAACAACCCTGCTTACCGATCTGTGAAACTCTCTGTGGTCTGGTATGGGGAGGAGTTTGGAAGCAGCTCAGGAAATAAAAGTCTTTATGTGAGTAGAAATGATTTTGCCAAGTAAGCCTCAGGCAGCTGGAGAATCCTCTTCCAGCTAGGGGTACCCTAAGCAACAAGGTAAGTTTTAGAGCAAAATCAGAGGCTAAAAGTTGTGCTATCAACAGAATATCTTAGGATAATGTTACTAAAATTTCCAATTGTCCCCCAACCACTTTCTAGTACTTAGTAAAATGGAAGTGTTTTTGTTTTTATGCTGTAAATCAGACAATAGAGAAATTTTGTAATTTTATTGTCCACTAGTCAATCAAAGATATCTAATGAGATCATATAACTTGTGGCAGCCTATGGGGCAGATATAAAACACTTACACAATCTTTTTCCATAAATGAGGCAGCTTCCATGGTCAGTAGAGGGTCAGGTTAGGTGAAACTTTCAGAAGAACTTGGGATCTAAGAAACTGATCTTCACCTGTTTAGTACATCCTGGGAAATATAATTATGGAGAAAATCAAGGACATACTTTAAGGAATAAGCAACCTAGCCAAGAGATGCCTTTTAAACTTTGTCTTTGCTAGCTGAACCCTCAAGCTTCCAGTATATTTAGTTGTAACATTTTTTCCCTCCATTTCTCATATGTTTTCCTTTCTTTTTTTTAACCACTGACTATATGTTTGACTCAGGACAAGTTATTTTCTTTATCTATGCTTCAATTTATTTAATAGTAAGATGTGAAATAGTTCGACATTTACTTATGCTCTTCTTTGTGTGTGTAAATCACTTCAGTCGTGTCCAAATCTGTGCGGCCCTATGGATTGAGGCCCACCAGTTTCCTCAGTCCATGGGATTCTCAAGGCAAGAATACTGGAGTGGGTTGCCATGCACTCCTCCGGGGGATCTTCCTGACCCAAGGATCTAACCCACATCTCCTATGTCTCCTGCTTTGGCAGGCGGGCTCTTTGCCACTAGCGCCACCTGGGAAGCGCCTGCTGTTCTTTGGATTTATGCTTTTCTTTTTTCATTCCTTTTCTCACCTTCTTTCTCTCATCTTATATTCTATTCCTTTCGTTTACCTCTTAAAAATTCCTTTAATTTCCATTCTATTACAATTATTTGAAAAACTTAATAAATATTTTCTTTATTAAAAGTCCTAAAACAAACAAAAAACTAAAAGTTTGTTGAAAGAGTAGAAAATATATGTTATCTTAAAAGCCAGAGTCTTCTGAACAAAAGGCTAGCTGTCTTTCATAGGAGCAATGGAAAGACATGAATATTTTACAGAAACAGAGGATATACCCTAAATAAGGCTGGGGGAATCTGTGTCAGAAATCTTTCAAAGAAGATCTTTGAGGAGAGGGATTTCAAAACTCTACAATATGTTTTTGATTCATCAGGAATATGCATCAGTCAGAGATGTATACATAGCCTGGGGTTCAGACACATGTTTGCACAGTTAGAGGGTAAATTATTCTAAGATTACAAGAGACACAAAATTAAATGCGATTCTTTGCTGATAGAAGAGCATTTATCAATTTCACTTCCATCAGCTGCAAAGATCTCTGGCTGAAAAATCCAAATCAGAGAGACAAAACAAAAAACAAGAAAGAAAAGAAAACCTCAATATCAACACTGATATTGAGAACATGTGAAGAGAAGAACTTTTTTATTCCAAGTTCTCATAATTAAAAGAACATATTTTGCTTTTTTACCAATGGAAAGATCTTTTGTAAGCCTGACACTGCCCGTTAGCATAGGCATTATTGTCTGTGTGCTACGTATATAAGGCCATATATGAGAAGCAAGGGAAAACAGAATTTGATTAGATGTGTGGATCTGGAGTTTACATCACCTTGCCTTTAGTCACCTTGGTTCTCTTCAATTGATGAAGGCATCTGATGTGCATCTTAAGGTTGAGAGAGCTTCTCAAGGAGAGTATGCAGTACCTCTAACTGGTATTCATGTCTAAAGTTGAATGACCCCATCAGGAGGCATTTTAGAAAAAACATAGTTACTGATCCTGGAAATATCAGCATGTTTCTTCCAGATCTCTACTAGGACCTCTATACTGGCTCTCTGAGAGTGTAAATGGCATTATGTGAATGATCACTGTGCCTTTAGTAATACAATTTCCAGATGATCCTGATTCTAAAAAAGGCTTCAGAGGAGCCTCACTTCCTTTTGGACAAAATGAGTTAGTCTTAAAAAAGAATTGCTGCTGTTGCTTTCCTAAATATAACTTACTCCCCTGTCTAGATTTTATTAGATTAGAGATGACAAATACATTTCATTTTCTATGATCAGAAGTTGCTGTCTGAGGTTCCTGGGTTGAGAATGATGGTCCACATCCAGGCTCAGGGGAAATGAAGGTGGTCATGCTCAGATGCAAGCACAGGCATGTGCCCTGGGCATGTCCATCCCTGCCTTACATACAAGACCCGTTGCCTTCATGAGAGTTCCAGTACTGGGCATAAGGAGAGTGATGGGTGGAAATGACATCCTTTGTCAGCAGTCAACTAATTTTTGTTTTATACTGATTCTGTCTTAGTTATTGTGTCCTCAGCCTCTGACTCAACAGCTTGTAAGATATGGATGAGAAAGAGGGAGAAATGGACTGGAGAAAGCAAAAAAGTTTATCTAATGCAGTGTGCTTTAAACTGAATGTGTCTTATTTGACTTGGTGAAACTTTTTCATTGGGACAGTAGAAGTTTCCTCCACAGGATATATCTTGGAAGAGTAATTTCAGGGACTCAACCCTCCATTAAAACTCTCTCTCACCCATGTTAAAATAAAATGGTTCTGCTCTGAGGAAGATCAGATTCTAATATATTGTTAATACTTGTCACTGCATTCTTAGGAAGACACACATCAGGATCTCAAAATTTCCCTCCTGTGTTACATTGACTTCATGACAGATAATAACCACTCTCACTTCCAACACCTCTACTTTGTCTTAACTGGAATTCCAGGGCTTGAACTAAAGTATTACTGGATGGCATTCCCACTGGGTGCTATATATGTCATTGCCCTCTTTGGCAATGGTGTCATCATCTCTACCATCAAGTCCGAACTGTCCCTGCACATGCCCATGTATTACTTTCTGTGTATGCTGGCACTGGCAGACACAGGACTTGCCCTTTGTACTATGCCCTCCATGCTAGGCATATTTTGGTTTAACTACAAGTCCATCGCCTTTGATGCCTGCCTTGTTCAGATGTACTTCATCCATACCTTCTCAGCCATTGAATCTGGAGTGCTGGTGGCCATGGCCTTTGATCGGGTTGTGGCAATCTGGAAACCCCTCAGGTATGGCACCATCCTCACCAATAGTGTGGTCTGCAGAACAGGGGCAGTCATCTTGACAAGGGCCATCTGTGTGGTCTTCCCGGTGCCTTTCCTCATCAAGCGGCTCCCCTTCTACCACTCCAATATCCTCTCCCACTCCTTCTGCCTCCACCAAGATGTCATGAGCCTTGCCTGTGCCAGCACCCGGGTCAACAGTCTCTACGGCCTTATTGCGGTTATCTTCACCAAGGGTTCTGACTCCCTCTCCATCCTCCTCTCCTATGCATTCATACTTCAAACAGTGATGGCCATTGCCTCAGGGGAGGGCCAGCTGAAGGCGCTCAACACCTGTGTTTCCCACATTTGTGCTGTTCTCATCTTCTACGTGCCACTCATTGGGGTGTCTGTCATTCACCGTTTTGGAAAGCACCTTTCACCACTGACCCATGCCCTAATGGCTAATGCCTATCTTCTTATACCCCCTGTGCTAAACCCCATCGTCTATACTATGAAGATCAAGGAGATACGGAGGAAGCTCATCCAGATATTTGTTCCAGCCAAGGTCACTGCAGAGGGTTAGGGTCTGCCAGTTTAAGAGAGGAAAAATATCTTCTGTAATGGCTCAATTATGACTATGAAAAAATAGTTTTTATTTTTTCACGTTTTTGGTGTGATTTGAATTGGGCAGAGATAGTTCCCTGCTCTCAGAACATACTTTCCTCTTCCTGTACCAAATCATCCTTTGTGCAGTATATAAAGAGCGGCATTTATAAGAACCATTCCATGTACTTTCCTGTGGCCTTGCGTTAGAGTTGGCCCATAACAAATGAAAGGGGAATATTACTAATTCCATTCTGTAATAACTCTTCTGAGCAGAAATAAGCCACAAGCTTAATGTCTTTTAAATTAAAGATAATTGAGTTGATTTAACATTCTAGCTCAAGTGTTAGGAATGGCCTCTATTAGCTTAATAGGGGAGAAATGAACTATACTCATTAAATAATAAGAGAACACCTAGGGATAATGCATTGTTAAATAAAACATGGATTAGAAAGATGGCTAAATTTTAGGATTAAGAATATAAATGTATATAATTGAGCAGGGGCCAACCATATTGTATAACTTGAGAACAACAGATGAAGAGTGAGCTTTAACTCTTCCATGTGTGACACTGGATATTCCCTTCCCTACCACTAATGGCAACTTATTCATTATGAAGCTGGAAATGTTATCACTTAACAACCACTGTGGTTATGGAATTAAATTTAATCATATAAGGACAAGTATTTGTAAACTATTAAGGGTTGTGCAACTATAGGAAGTGTTCAAGAATATTGAATATAAGACAATAAAAGTACGTATAGACTGTCGACTAAGCAAAAGACAGTACCAGAGCCTTTTACATGCTGTCATATTGGATAACTGCAGCATCCCTATGGGGGAGTGTTATATGCTGTTTCCAAAGCAGTTCATGTGTTGGCCAAGGCTCAGTCAGGCAGATTTTCTGGGGACTGTTGAACTATCTATATTGTGGGAGACAGATAAAATGGATTGGGCAGGGTGGGGATGACACTCAGGGTAGAAGGTTAAAGAACTACTACAGATTTAATTTGAAGACAAAGTATCAGATTGGTCAAAACATTCATTTGGGTTTATCCTTAAGATGTTATGGAAAAAACCAAATAAACATTTTGGCCAACTGAATATATGAAGAAGAAGAACAAAAGCACACATATAAAATGTATACTAATGAGCGACTTACATTCTTTTACATGAGCCACAAGACTTTTGCTCAAGTTTTTTATTTGATCTTTAAAATCTAACACAAAAGATTCTTTGGGTCTTACATGGTATGTAGTTACTTTCATGGTATGTAGTTACTTTCATGGTATGTAGTTACCTATTACTCAAATCCGGAGAAGGCAATGGCACCCCACTCCAGTACTCTTGCCTGGAAAATCCCATGGACAGAGGAGCCTGGAAGGCTGCAGTCCATGGGGTCGCTATGAGTCAGACACGACTGAGCGACTTCACTTTCACTTTTCACTTTCA
>NW_011479881.1:15179-17480 GCF_000754665.1 Bison bison bison
ACATCGATTCTTCGGTGCTCAGCCTTCTTCACAGTCCAACTCTCACATCCATACATGACCACAGGAAAAACCATAGCCTTGAATAGACGGACCTTTGTTGGCAAAATAATGTTTCTGCTTTTGTACGCTATCTAGGTTGGTCATAACTTTTCTTCCAAGGAGTAAGTGTCTTTTAATTTCATGGCTGCAGTCACCATCTGCAGTGATTTTGGAACCCAAAAAGATAAAGTCTGACACTGTTTCCACTGTTTCCCCATCTATTTCCCATGAAGTGATGGGACCGGATGCCATGATCTTCGTTTTCTGAATGTTGAGCTTTAAGCCAACTTTTTCACTCTCCTCTTTCACTTTCATCAAGAGGCTTTTGAGTTCCTCTTCACTTTCTGCCATAAGGGTGGTGTCATCTGCATATCTGAGGTTATTGATATTTCTCCCGGCAATCCTGATTCCAGCTTGTGCTTCTTTCAGCCCAGTGTTTCTCATGATGCACTCTGCATAGAAGTTAAATAAGCAGAGTGACAATATACAGCCTTGACGTACTCCTTTTCCTATTTGGAACCAGTCTGTTGTTCCATGTCCAGTTCTAACTGTTGCTTCCTGACCTGCATATAGGTTTCTCAAGAGGCAGGTCAGGTGGCCTGGTATTCCCATCTCTTTCAGATTTTTCCACAGTTTATTGTGGTCCACACAGTCAAAGGCTTTGGCACAGTCAATAAAGCAGAAATAGATGTTTTTCTGGAACTCTCTTGCTTTGTCCATGATCCAGTGGATGTTGGCAATTTGATCTCTGGTTCCTCTGCCTTTTCTAAAACCAGCTTGAACATCTGGAAGTTCACGGTTGCAGAGTTTCAAAGACTAGCAAGAAGAGATAAGAAAGCCTTCCTCAGTGATCAGTGCAAAGAAATAGAGGAAAACAACAGAATGGGAAAGACTAGAGATCTTTTCAAGAAAATTAGAAATACCAAGGGAACATTTCATGAAAAGATGGGCTCGATAAAGAACAAAAATTGTATGGACCTAAAAGAAGCAGAAGATATTAAGAAGTGGCAAGAATACACAGAAGAACTGTACAAAAAAGATCTTCATGACCCAGATATGATGGTGTAATCACTCACCTAGAGCCAGACATCCTGGAATGTGAAGTCAAGTGGGCCTTAGAAAGCATCACTACGAATAAAGCTAGTGGAGGTGATGGAATTCCAGCTGAGCTATTTCAAATCCTGAAAGATGATGCTGTGAAAGTGAAGAAAGCTTATTCCCATTTTAATACTGCTTTCAGGTTCACCAGTCTTTCTGAATTAATTTTAGATAGGTTCACAATAAAAATTTTTAACTCCATAAAAAACAAAGGCACATTGCTGACATTTAATAAAATGAGTATAAAATATCATTTAAACCTTCTGGGATTTGTGGGGAGACTTGAGAGTCCTACTACCTCTGGAAGGACTTGCTAAGAGTTCACCAATACTATCACAGTCCTGAGCCTGGAACAGGAATTGCTAGGGGTTATTGTTAAGAAGAGGTTTCCCTGGTGACTTGGTAAAGAATCTCCCTCAATGCAGGAGATCTGGGTTCAATCCCTGGGTTGGGAAGATCCCCTGGAAAAGGAAATGGTAACCCACTCCACTATTCTTGCCTGGGAAATTCCACAGAGAGAGGAGCCTGGAGGGCTACAGTCCATGGGGTTGCAAGTCAGATTTGACTTAGTGACTAAACCACCACCAATACCATTGTTAAGAAGATAGGTTTCTATTTGCTTGTTCCAATATGAGAGCAAAGGTCCTAGTAGCAGTGCAGTGACCAATATCCTTGGGATGAGCAAATCTCTTTGAGGACTTTCAGCTCTTGGTTGTTTTCATTCAATGCAGTGCTTGACATTTAACTGATGCACCAAATTTTTAAATCACACTCTACATTTCAGAGACAGTTGGAAATGCTCTCCGTAACTGTCGTCTTTGGTGCTGTAAATACTTAAAAGCTGACCCCAGAAAAAAATGTATTGGTGAAAGAGTTTTTGAGTTTCCCTCTATCTAGTTTGTATCTCCATCACATTTCTCCTTTAAAGATGAAGATGATGATTGCCACAGCAACTGCAGCATCAGAGTAGCTCCAATTGTATCTGAAGTCTTTCATACTGGCTTCTACCTCAGCTCCCACTTTTCAAGGTCTCAGGGTCAACTTTTCTTAAGACTGCAAAAAGGTTTCATGCAATAATAGCATGAGACCAAGTCTCCTGGCTAAGAAGCTTATCTAAAACAGGTACAGGTAATAAACTTGGTCATATATTCAAGATATGTTTTT
>NW_011479881.1:18187-22105 GCF_000754665.1 Bison bison bison
CACTATGCCATCTGGGAAGCAAACATGGATGACAGAGGCAAATAAATCAAAGACAGAAGGACGGTTTCCAGATATGTGTCTGTCTGTTTTTAAATGTTACATGAATCGAGAATTTATACCTTCAGAGAAATTGAAAATAATTATTGTGGGGAAAAGCAAGAGTTAAATATGGCTTGTGTGAGACAGAGGTGTACAGAAAACTCCATGTAGAGATTATGCAAAGGTAGTTAAAAATTAAGAGTTTGATCTTAAGAGAAGGGAAGGGGAAGGAGAAGGAAAGAAAGACGCATGTGGGCTCTATTTTAAAGCTGTTAGCAAGACTGGTATCATGAAGAAAGAAATTTACCGAGGTTACTGAATGGCAAGGGGAGAACTTGGAGAAATACTCACATCATGTGTGAGAGGAAGACGTGAAGGGGGGGTAGGTTAGGAAACAAAGAAGGTGGAAGTAGAAGATGCAATAGAGTTCCATGAAAGCTGAAAGAAGACTAAAAGGGAGGGGACTGTAAACATTTATAATCTACTCAAATACTTCAAGTTGAAGGAGGATTGAGGGGAAACATTTGACTTGCTATTTCAGAATAAATCTGAGCCACGTGAACAGCCTTCATCTAGCCATGGAAACCAAGTCAGACTGCAGGAGCTAGAAAAGAGAGTGCAGTGAGGATGCGGAGTATGTGTGTGTTGCCAGCAACAAAAATTAGATTTCTGATCTTGCCACTGTGTGGGTCCATCAGAGAATCAAAGATTAATGGGCACTTTCTTCTAATTGCCTCTGTTATCACAGTATTTGAACATTGTAAACATAATCCATGGTGGTTGGCTTTTATCTCTAAAGATTTCAAGTTTTGGTTATGTAATTGTATAAGAAAAAAAAGACACTTCTTAATATTTTTTAATGAATTAATTTATTTTAATTGAGGCGAATTACTTTACAATATTGTAGTGGTTTTTGCTGTACATTGATATGTTTATATTTTAAGTTTATTCATTCAAATATTGTATATAGGCACACTGTACTAACATGTATATGACAACACATTAAGAAAAATAAACATTTTTTAAAGATGAGATAAATTTAAATGAAAATAAAAGATCTTTTATTTCCTCCTTATAGGCCAATTGACTATAATGTGCTTTGTTTGGGATTCATGTTTTCCATTTAGATAGCATCTATCTGGAGAAGGCAATGGCACCCCTCTCCAGTACTCTTGCCTGGAAAATCCCATGGACAGAGGAGCCTGGAAGGCTGCAGTCCATGGGGTCGCTGAGGGTCAGACATGACTGAGCAACTTCACTTTCACTTTTCACTTTCATTCATCAGAGAAGAAAATGGCAACCCACTCCAGTGTTCTTGCCTGGAGAATCCCAGGGACTGGGGAGCCTGGTGGGCTGCTGTCTATGGGGTCACACAGAGTCGGACACGACTGAAGTGACTTAGCAGCAGCATGGTGAGGTCTTGGATGATGTTTGCATTCTGCACAAACTAACAAATCTCAAGCAATTTTGTAACATTGAAAATGTAAACTCCAAATCAGTCTTGCACATTTAGTCTGACTCAGCCTCTCTTTATTTTTTTGGGCTCCAAAATCACTGCAGATGGTGACTGCAGCCATGAAATTAAAAAACGCTTATCCCTTGGAAGGAAAGTTATGACCAACCTAGATAGCATATTGAAAAGCAGAGACATTATTTTGCCAACAAAAGTCCATCTAGTCAAATCTATGGTTTTTCCAGTAGTCACATGGATGGGAGAGTTGGACTATAGAGAAAGCTGAGTGCTGAAGAATTGATGTTTTTGAACTGAGGTGTTGGAGAAGACTCTTGAGAGTCCCTTGGACTGTCAGGAGATCAAATCAGTCATTCCTAAAGGGAATCAGTCATTCATTGGAAGAACTGATGCTGAAGCTGAAGCTCACAATACTTTGGTCACCTGACATGAAGAACTGACTCATTGGAAAAGACCCTGATGCTGGGAAAGATTGAAGGCAGAAGGGGACAACAGAGATGAGATGGCTGGATGGCATCACTGATTCGATGGACATGAGTTTGAGCAAACTCTGGGAGTTGGTGACGGACAGGGAGGCCTGGCGTGTCACAGTCCATGGGGTCGCAAAGAGTCGGACACAACTGAGCCACTGAACTGACCTGAAATAACATTTCTATAATATTGATTACTAACATCTCTCACACATCACATCTTAGGATCACTGGTTCTTTCCCTCTACCTCAAGTTTTCTTGTGAGTCTAGAAAGCCCTGAGACATGTGTCAAGTCTCAATTTACAGGTTTTAGAATCAACGGATCTAAACATGAATCGAGTTCTTCCACTTAGACGCTGTATGATTTTGAGTAAGTTACTTAACTTCTTTAAATCTCATTTCCTCATGTATAAAATGTGATAACATTATTCTCAAAGACAGTTGGGAGAATTCACTGAGAGAATATATAAAGGCAACTAAAACTACTAGTATAGCAAATTAAATGTGATGTTGTAATGTAATACCTACTTGACTTGTATACATATTTCCTTGCAGAGAAATATGCCAGAAACTGTGCAGAAAGTTGGTGCATTGTTCTCTGTGTCTTCAGGGACCAGAACGCTTCCCAGGTGGAACAGTGGTAAAGAATCTGCCTGCCAGTGCAGGAGATTCAGGAGACTTGGGTTTGATCCCTGGATTAGGAAGATTCCCCTGAATGGCAATCCACTCCAGTATTCTTGCCTAGAAAATTCCATGGACCGAGGAGCCTGGTGGACTACAGTTCATGGGGTCACAAAGAGTTGGATACAACTGAGTGATTGAACCCACATGCAGGGTCCAGCATCATGACTGGCATTTCATTAGTGTTAAATGTACATCTGTTTAATAAGTCATCCCTCTAGCAATTTGACAGTGTAATGATTAACAAAATACATACAGCAGGTATGAGCTTCAGTGCAAAGACACATTGCCTTTGACATACTCATTCCCACACATGGGCATCCTGCTTTCTTAAACTTCCCAGTGCTGCAAGTGTTCACTTGTCCTTATACAAAGCATGGCAGTACTTTTACTTGATAAAGTTTCCCTGGGTTCTTTGTACACAGCAAAATAGAGTTCACTCCTGCTGGGTTTAAAGAGTAAAGGCAGAGCACCTGTTATGCTACTAAATATATGACTGAAAACTAGAACCGTAAAGAAGTAATAACCCTTAAATGAAAAGGCACGTGTTAAGTAACCACACATGTGTTTGTTTTAATTTTAACATAGGCACTCTTTACCCAATAAACATTGAAACAACAAAATAAATGCTGTTTGATTATGGAACAATTTTCTTTCTCCATATTAAGAAAAAATATCTCAGACCTTTCAGCAGTGTTATATAGCATTTTGAATCTTTCCTTATCTAATTACTTAATTAATAACTATAGAACAATATTACTTAACATTATATGGATAAACACTCAAAAGTATTACCTGGATAAACAGGTGATGATTTATGTCTTCACTGATGCTCACCTCCAGTTTCAGAGAAGAACAATTATATTAATTACATTAGGTTTGTCAAGTGACACCAGATATCAAAAATTATGCATTCCAAAATGGAGCATATACAGAACACGAAAGACTTTCACCTACAAGCCTTGCCCACTTTCAATTTTCCCAGATGTTTATAATTTGACTGCATTATAGTTGCTCAAAATGCTTCTTATTCTCCATATTACATTTGATTCCACTACCCTAGACCCTGTTCTTTCTCCTCTGGAACACATGGATGATCATCCTCTGTATCTGCTTGGTTTTCACACTATAGACAACAGGGTTTAGTAAAGGAGGCAGTAACAGATAGGTATTGGCCATGAATGTGTGTACTACTGGTGACAGATGTTTCCCAAACCTGTGGATCATGGTGACACCAATGAGAGGAACATAAAAAA
>NW_011479881.1:24259-26654 GCF_000754665.1 Bison bison bison
CCCCTCCCCCAGCCCCCCCCCCATCCTCCCACTTTGGTCTCTTCAATCCAGCCATATTTGCAGTCTTTAAGTTCCTGGACCTCACTAAGAAACTTCTGGATATGGGATTTCACATGTGTCCCTTCCTGTTTCTTGTGCCTTCCTCCACCTTCTATAAAGTTCCTCTTTGCCTAATCAAAGCCTATCTATCCTCAAATAGAAAGAAAAAGTGAAAGAAAGTGAAGTCACTCAGTCATGTCCGAATCTTTGCAACCCGGTGGACTGTAACTTACCTGGCTCCTCCATCCATGGGATTCTCCAGGCAAGAATACTGGAGTGGGGTCCCATTTCCTTCTCCAGGGGATCTTCCCAACCCAGGGATCCAACCTGGGTCTCCCACATTGCAGGGAGACGCTTTACTCTCTGAGCCACCAGGGAAGCCTAAATAATAATCCTTCTCAAATAAGCCTTTTCCAATTCTCATAAGAGTTTAAGACTCCTCAGTACATAGTTTTTATATTCTTCTTATAAGTAAGTACAGTTAATTAAACATCACATAGATATTTGTTTAGTGTCTATCTCTCTTACTAGAATTAAACTTCCTGAAGGAAAGGACTCTGTTTATCACCTAAAAGATCATATGCTGGGCTTCCCTGGTGGCTCAATGGTAAAGAATCCACCTGCCAATGCAGGAGAAACGGGTTTGATCCCTGATCTCAAAAGATCCCACATGCCATAGAGCAACTACACCTGTGCACCACAACTATTGAGCCTGTGCTGTATACAGTCCATGGGGTTGCATAAAGTAGGACCCATGTGCCTAGAGCCAGTGATCCACAGTAAAAGGAGCCACTGCAATGGGAAGCCTAGACACTGTAACTAGAGAGTAGCCTCTGCTCACTGCAACTAGAGAAAACCTGCAAGCAGCAATGAAGACTCAGTGCAAGCAAAAATACATAAATAAATCAATCTTTAAAAGACCATATGCCAAGCATATGTTAGCTTTCCGTATGTGTTGAATGAAGGAATGAAATCAAGAATAAATGAACATGGATGATTAAATATCATTCTTTTCAGATATTTTACAAACTCTCAAACTCCTCCCTGATTTTCTGCATGTGGGTTGAAAATCATGGATCTAGAGAAAAATCTCTTTTTCTAACAGGGCACAAAAGCTTAAATGAAGTGTCTTTGAGAGGAATTAAAGTTTCTTTGTTATCATCCAGGTACTGATTGTGAGAAAGGAGAAAGAAAAATCAATGTTTCTGGGAGAGTTGGGGATGGGAGGTGGTGGTGTTGACAGGTACACAAGACCAGGTGGGCTTCCAGGCTCATTCTTCCACCTGTTTGCCTGCTGTGAGAGGAGAGTTTGTGGTTTTGGGACAATATGACAGAGAAGTTATTTTGCAGATTCTGATCTGACACAGGGGGTCTTTGAAAGATTCTGTAGTCTTCTTACAAAGGTTGTGCTGTGTGTTGAAAACAGAATCCAGATGTTTCTCCAAATAAATCACAATGCTCAGATCTAAACAAAGCATTCTGTGCTGCCCAGCTAACCCTCTGGAGCACTTTGAGGAAGGGACATTTTTATACTTTATAGCTTAAATGAGAGCCCTTCAGTTGGATGGTCCCTCTTCCCAAGAAATTGGTGATGGATTTTACTTGAGAAGAATAAGTTGGCTCATCCCTATTAGATATTTTTCTTGGAAAAACTTATAAAATATTTGATAGTCTCTGATTAAGTCCCCAGGGCCTGCTGAAGCACTGCTGTTCTATGGAAATTGCAGATTTTATTTCCCCCTTTCTTTTATATGCCTTTGACTCTGTTTTTCTTTACCTGAATATGTTTTATCCCATCTTCTCCTTTTTAAACAATCTCATTTCTATCTCTAGTCTTCATCTCTTTTCCATTCTCCCTGATTTTTCAGAGCCTTATTTTCTCTAGCTTCCAATTCACTTTTCATTTACTCTTCCATCCACTTTTTTTTTTCATTTTTTTTCTATATGATAGATCCTCCCTCACAGTGTATCTCTTATTTTACTCCCAATAACATTACCTACATTTTACTTTTTTTCTCATCTTTTCTTTGCCTTCCAGCAACCCGATGACACTGGACACTCTCTAGGTGCTTCTCATCTGCCTTTGTCATTTTCCTCACCAGCATTTTTACGAAGATTTAATGAAATAATGTGCCTAAATAATCCTACACAGAGCTTGGCATACAGAGGTCATACCAAAAGATTTTAAGATAAATTTATTACCTGTATCAACCTCTGTGCTCTTGTTCAGAATTAATTTGGCTTCTTTCCTTCCCTGAGACTAGTAAACAGAGCACTTATGAAGCCTCCTCAAACTTCTGGTGGTGTCTCAGCCATCATGGTTCTGTATGATTTTTAATTCCTCTGGAGAAATCCT
>NW_011479882.1:0-182 GCF_000754665.1 Bison bison bison
GTCAACCCACTCCAGTACTCTTGCCTGGAAAATCCCATGGGCGGAGGAGCCTGGTAGGCTGCAGTCCATGGGGTCACAAAGAGTCAGGCATGACTGAGTGTCTGTACACATTATCTGAAATCATAAAGCTTTCAGAGGAAAACATAGGAGAATATATATGACTTGCAGATATACATTTATTT
>NW_011479882.1:3488-5337 GCF_000754665.1 Bison bison bison
TATAGTAAGTCTCCTACATACAAATGAGTTCTGTTCCAAGAGCATGTTCATAAGCCCAATCTGTTCATAGGTCTAACAAAGTGAGCCTAGGTTTCCAACTAACACAATCAGCTATCTAGCACTGTATTGTAATAGGTTTATAATACTTTTCAAACAAATAATATATAAAAACAAACATAAAAAATACAGAAAACATTTTTAACCTTACAGTGCAGTACTTTGAAAAGTACAGTAGTACAGTACAATGGCTGGCATACAGTGGCTGGCATCAAGTGAACAGGCAAGAAGAGTTACTGACTGGAAGAGGGAGAAGAGGTGGGAGATGGTAGAGCTGAAGGACTGTCAGCAATAGGAGATGGAAGGAAAGCTGCAATTTCACTCACACCTAACGTTGTTGGAATACACATTCACATCTTTGAAAGTTTGCAATTTGAAGGTTTGTATGTAGGGTACTTACTGTATGGGCTTTGTTACACTAAATAGTTTAATTAATTAATTGCACCCTGTTTGTATCAGGCATTTGTGTTAAATCCTAAGGATATAAAGATAAATAATGCTGATCCTATGCTCAAGGAGGTCACAGACTAGGAGAGGAAACCAATATAAAGGGCAAGGCTCATCCTTACACTGCATTGTAACCATATACCTAAGACACTTCTGTTTCAGTCCCACAAGGGAGCCACTCCTCAGGATGGGAATCTTTTAGCCAAGATTTAGCATAATGTTTAGAAGATGGTAGGCTCTCAGTTAGGCTTCCCAGGTGATGCAGTGGTAGAGAACCTGCCTGCCAATGCAGGAGATGCAAGAGAGACAGGTTGGATACCTAGGAAAATCCCTGAAGGAAATGGCACCCCACTCCAATATTCTTACCTGAAAAATTCCATGGACAGAGGACCTTGGCAGGCTACAATCCATGGAGTCACAAAAGTTGGACACAACTGAGCAACTGAGCACGCATGTGTGCACACACACACAGAGATTCTCAATAAATACTCTTGAATAAATGAAAAAAATAATTAACAAAAGGCTTTTTAAAAACCCATTCCATTTCTACCTTGGATATGATCAATAAACCAATCCATTTCACCCTTTCTCTCACTTCAAGCTTTGCAGCTCTGTACTAGCTCTCAGAGGGTTAAATCCCATCTCATTGTTCTCTATAAAGCTCCTGCTGCTTCTGTCATCTTTCTCCTCTATGCCTGCTCTAATAATAGACCAACGATTGAGCAGAATTGCTTCCTTGGCATTCAGGAAGCAGGCTTCATGCATATGGTCAATTGATTTGTTTTTAATGTACCTATTATTATGAATAGCCTGCTGGCTCAAACTGAAATCAGGCTACATCCAATATCTTTTTCCTTCCATGCCTCCACTGTGGCTCCTAGGAGGTGTCAACATTCAATTTCCTTTCCCAGTAATAAGGATTTCCATCAGTACTCTTTCCTGATTCTAGACAACAAAACCTAAGTCTTCTTTGCCTTTGGACTTCTTTTGCCATCACCATTTCTTTTGCCACTACAAGAATCCTGGCTCCTTTTCACAATCAATCTTACTTGGCTGTCAGATACAGGGTGGTGCCGTGTCATCAGAACTCTTCAGTTACCCTTATAGAGATAAATAAAGAAAAGTGAATAAAGGAAGGAAAAATTATGTACTCCTCTTGAGAAGGGCTTCCCAGGTGGCTCAGTGGGTAAAGAATCTGCCTGCAATGCAGAAGACGCAGAAGATGCAGGTTTGATTCCTGGGATGGGAAGATCCCCCAGAGCAGGGCATGGCAACCCACTCCAGTATTCTTGCCTGGGGAATCCCATGGACAGAGGAGCCTGATGGACTACAGTCCAGAGGATCA
>NW_011479882.1:8871-9983 GCF_000754665.1 Bison bison bison
CTTTACTTTGTCCCTTTTAGGTAGGGACACCCAACCTCCATCCCCAGCCTGTTAAAATCCTTCTCAAGATTCAAGGGCCATCTATGCCACTACCTCCTCCGGAAGCCTACTGTGATAACTCAACCACATCCTGCCTTTCCTTCCTCTGTCCCTCTCCCGGGGAGTACCTCCCCAGTGGCCTGTTGTGAAGCTCAGGGAGCTCGAGACTTTGCCTTGAATTTCAGCTTGTATTTGACTTGTCCCATGACCTTAGACTAATAAATATTTCCTTAATCCTCAATCTTCTGGCCTGGAAAAAGCAGGCGATAAAAACACTCACCTCCAGGCAGTAAGGAACGTGCTCTATTCCTCTAGCAATGACTGCTTTTCTGACTGGTGGAGGCCCCATGATTTGTGAATTTGGCTTTTTCCTCTCATGGCATGGCAAGCTACCTGGGACACCTCTATCCTCCCGCTCAGCTCACCCCGCCTTCAGCTGCTTATTGCCTATGTTCCTGGGCGTCTGGTGCAACCCTGAGCTGCATTTTCACCTGCCATGCAGTCTTTTCACCCAACAAGAAGGTTAATGAGATGCTGGGTATAAAGGGCTTAGCGCTTGCCCGCCCGCTGGTGGGGAGCGAAGTAGCTTGGTAACCACACCACGAATTCTTGATTAGTGCATTAGACGCGCGGGCCCTTAGGGGAAGCAGAGTTTCCCGGGATCTCTGGGGCCGGCCCCGAGGGCCGAGGCTGGAAACAGCCGTGCACTCCGGCAGGGAGCCCAGCCGCCCGCGGGGCAGATCACCCCTCCCGCATACCGGGACCCTCTCATTCTCTAGGGAGCAAACTCTCCCTTTCCCTCGCAGGGCTAGGGCCTTAGTCTCGGACTTTTAGCGGGACTCTGGTGTCTCTATGCCAGAGGTGGGCGGAAGGGCGCGGTGGGTGCTGGGAAGACATCCCTCAGCTAGCGGCTCGGCCGAGTTCTCGAGAGCCCGAAAAGCCGCGGCGGAGACCCGAGGGACCAGCCCAGCTGGGATGTTGAGGGCAGAGCGGCCCTTGCCCAAACTGGCGGCTCGACCTGGCCCCAACTCCTACTTCTCCAATGCGGGACAGAGAGCCGAGAGCAGCCAGCG